>NC_045612.1:128165695-128355695 GCF_009762305.2 Zalophus californianus | reverse complement strand
AACATGCAGGTTTCTACGTCTTGAGAGACTGAAGCTTCCTATCCCACAGGTACTCGGGCACGAGCTAGTTGGACATCTGCAGGGGGACGCCATTGGCTTCACACCTGCTCCCAGCACATGTGCTGAAAACACACCCAGTTTACAAAATCAGCAGAATGCCCTATCGCTTTCTTTCAAAGCTAAAATAATGGGCTTTCTTTCCTTGGGCAGGCTTACGAGGGACTATGACTCAGCCATGAACAAGGAGTGAATGTCTGACACCTGTTACCACGTGGATGGACCTTGAACAGACGATGCTCATGGGAGAAGCAGACACATGAAGGGCTGCACAGTGTGTTTATTTATATGAAATGTCCAGAAGAGGCAAATCCACCGGCAAACAGTGAGTTAGCGACTGCCAGGCGCTGGGGAGGGGGACAGGGAGGGACTGCTTTATGGGGATGGGGTCTCCTTTGGGGAGATGAGAATGTTCTGGAATTATATAGAGCTGGTGGTTGCACAACCCAGTGACCGTACTAAATGCCATCGAACCGTTCACTTTCAAACGGTGAATTTTATAGGATGTGAACTTCACCTCAATGAAGAAAAATACCCGTTTTTAAATAACCGAGCTTGGGACCAGGGTCGGGGAGGAGGGCTCCCGTTTGTACCGCTAATATAGCTTTTGCGTATTCCCCAATATGCCAAAGGGTCCCCCCCCAATGGTGAACGGGCCAAGTATCATTGCAAGGTCATGCAGGTGGTGCATGCTTTGATAAAATGCACCAAGGCGATGGGACAGGTTGCTGAATTATTTCTGCTGCCTTCACAAGGAGCGGGAAGACCTGTGGTTGTTGTCTGTTTGGCACGGAGGCTGGTAGGTATTCATTAGGAAAAACGACCAACCTTCAGAGCCTGAGAAGGCACCACGCTTCCATAGACCAGTGTTCCAGTGCAAAGACCGTGCTCGTGTCTGGCTTTGCTGACCAGCTGATCCGCCATTGTCCCTTTGCGCATGCCAAACTTACCTTCATGGGGCAAGTCTCCACTGGCCTTCCATGTACAAGGGAAAAAGCAATAAGGTTAGCTTCTGTTTCTCCAGCTGCCCAGGACAGGAGGGTCCTGCAGTGAGTACTAGGAGACTGGCCAGGTTCTGGAGGGACCTGGGCATGGAGTCCTGGCCATGGTGGCTGCTGAGCCCCTCTGGATAGAAGGATGGAGGGGGGACATGGTGGCCAACACCCCTTCCAGCTCTACATGTTCCTGAAATTCTGCATGTGAGTCTTCTTGTGGTGGACACACAAAATGCCTGGTGAGTGATAAGATGAAATGCAACCAGAAGAAGGCAGGAAATGAGCCAGCCCCATCTTCCTTCCTCACGCTGGGGAGCGGAAGCCCCACGGAAGCCCCACCTTGAATGTTGGGGCACCTGGGGTCCTGCAAGCCTCAGTGATGAACATGGGATAGCAACACGGCTGCTATGGAAAACAAGTAAGTACGAGAGACTTTCTCTGTGTGTGCTGATTGCATCTCCTTAGAGGAGGTGATATAAACATGTGCCCCAAACATAGTGACCAATGTAACGATGATCCTGTCAGGCACTATGTAAAAAACAACAAACACAGATGCAAACATCCATGATGAGCTAAACATTACTCTTTGAGATAAGGACAGGACCAGTGAGGTGAATTAATTAAACATTATGAGGGGTCGATGGTCATTTGGTCAAGAGAAATTGTCCAATGTGGCAATTCTTTCAGTTGAAAAATGAAATAAGTGACGAAGGAGGATTTGAGAATATTTGTGATGAGCATGCTTCTGTTAAAGTCAAGAGGGTAGAAATATAAAAAGAATAGGTAGGTGGCTGGAAGGATGGATGGACGGGTGGATGGATGGATGGATGGAAGGATGGATGGAAAGATGGATGTATTTATGCATGGATGGATGGATGGATGCATGGATGGATGCATGGATGGATGGATGGATGGATGGATGGATGGATGGAAGGATGGATGGAAAGATGGATGTATTTATGCATGGATGGATGGGTGGATGGATGGATGGATGGATGGATGGATGGATGGATGAGTAGATGGATGGATGGATGGATGGATGGATGGATGGATGGATGGATAGGTGGATGGATAGATGGGTGGATGGATGGATGGATGGATGGATGGATGGATGGATGGATAGGTGGATGGATAGATGGGTGGATGGATGGATGGATGGATGGAAAGATGGATGTATTTATGCATGGATGGATGGATGAGTAGATGGATGGATGGATGGATGGATGGATGGATGGATGGATGGATGGATGGATGGATGGATGGATAGGTGGATGGATAGATGGGTGGATGGATGGATGGATGGATGGATGGATGGATGGATGGATGGATGGATGGAAGAGTGGGTAGAGAGGACAGAGGTTGCCAGTGCTCTGACATTAGATTCTAGTTCAGTGAACTCATCATGGGAATTCTCAGTGATGTCTCTGGATTGGATCCTGCCTATGGGTCTCTCTGGCAGGCTTTACTTGTTGGAGGCCTCATAATGGGGCCACTACCTTGGGCCTCCCCCAACTGTCATTTGCCACTCGAACTTTCCAGATGGCTCACCTCAATTACCCTAAAAAGAAAAGGGAAGCCCACCACATTGGTGAGAAGTACAAGGATGTCATTTCTCTCAAAGGGAGGGACACTTCCGTAACTTGGTTTTGCATCTTTATCTCTTGTTCTGAGACTGCCCTTTGATCTGATCTCTACAACATCTGATTTTCTACTCTTCCTGTCGAGAAATCACAGAGAAGGCCCTAAACCCATGTTTGAACTCATGTTTATAAACCCAAGGCATTCAGACACTAAACCTATGTCTGTAAAGCAGGAACAAACCACAAAGAAAATATGGAGTCAGTCTTAGAATAAACAGAGGGGGATACTCTATGAACAAACATTCAGGTCCTGGAAACACCGTGTTTCTCTCTATGATCTGGACAGGCCACAAAGGAGAGGGGATATAGGAGATTAAATTGATCTTAACCCAGCAAGACACAACCACAGATTCCACCTGGACGCTGAGAGCTGCTTGTGGGGATCAGCTTTGCCCCTAGACCCACAAGAGTTCCATTCTGCTTGGGAGCCCACAGGAGGTTGATATGATCTCTCTCATGGAAAGTCCCACAAGCACATTTGACCACTCCCCACTCCCAGGACCTAGCTAGATGTAGGGGAGACCACTCTGCACCGAGAGGCCAGGATCCCCTCAACTTCCTTCAACAAGCCCTACACATCCGCCCTTAGGGCTTCCACCACGATCTCCTGAGGGGACCCTACCCTTGCCCTGACCATGCTTTATATCACCCCTTCACATCTTCCTTCAAACTGCTTACCAGAAATTGTAGCACTTTTGCACTTAGTTTTTGTGTGGTGAAGACTCAATCTGACATTAAAGGAGGTCTGGTTTCTGCGCCTGGCTCCTAGGAGGTGATGTCCAGGCCATGACATGTCCTGTTCTGTCTTTGTTTGCCTGGGGGCTTTGGTCACTTGACCATTTAGTGAAGTGGTTTATGAGGAGGGCTTTGGGACATGCTTTATTAGTTCCAACCTCCAAGAGGGGATGAAGATTAAAGATATTATTGTGAGCCTCCAGGAGGAGGTGGATGCTAAACGTTAGCCACAAGGAAAGTATGTCATCAAGTACCAATAAAAACTGTATGGCAAGGCTCAGGTGAGCTTCCTCGGTTTCCAATTATTCCATGCATCTTGTCACACATTGACACTAGCATAGATGGATGGATGGGTGGATGAGTGGATGCATGAATTGGTGGATGGATGGATAGATGGATAATTGAATTGGTGGTTAGGTAAACGGATGGATGGATTGATAATTGAATGGGTGGATGGATGGAGGGATGAATTGGTGGATGGATGGATGGATGGATGGATGGATGGATGGATGGATGGATGGATGAATGGATGGATGGATGGATGGATGGATGGATGAATGGATGGATGGATGGGATGAATGATGGATGAGTTGGTGGATGGATGGATGGATGGTTGGATGGATGGATGGATGGATGGATAGATGAATGGATGGATTGTTTACAGTTTCTTTTCCTTGTGTCCCACGATTACAGCTCTGATGTCATGGTTTTTCCTCCTCCTGGACTCACTCAGAGCTCCGGATCCTATTGGACAGCTCCATCAGGGCTGTAGGGGTCTCTAAACCAACATCATCCCAACTGGACCCACCTGCCTCCTTCCTGCCCCAAACTGAGCCTTCTCCTAATTGATTTTACCATGGAGTTTATGTCATCGACCTCATCCAGTGGCCAGAGCCGGGGACCTCAGGGTCATTCTTATCCTTCTTACCCCTGACCATGCAATTCAGCTGGACATCTTTGATTTAGCTGCGAGTCCTTTATCCCTCTTCATCCCCCTTTCTCCATCTTTCCCAGGGCCACGGTTCCCCCACCCCAAAGTGCTGTTTCCGCACTCTGAAGTCACCACTGAATACCATATACCATCACAACAATGGGAGCATATAACATGTCTGCAACGTGCCATCTTCATGTAATGTTGCGTCTTGTTGAGTGAGTACACCTATGCCTGACTCAGCATAGGGGTGTACTGTCTTGCTTACTCAGCACCCTGTATGTGTGCATTGGGCTGCCTCCAATTCTCATAATTAATGCTGCCAGAAGCATTCATTGCACATGTACCTTGTATTCCTGAAGGAAACATATATGTTCAATATATTATACACATAATATGTGTATGTGCTGCACACACATATATAAATATATGTATGTGTACATACCTATGTGCAATAAAATTTGTACATATTCCTTTGTATATCTGTGGGGAAAAATTCTATGGGATGAATTACCAGCAGTGGAATTGCTGAATCAAAGAGAATGTGGGCACATTAAAAATGGTAATTAGGGGCGCCTGGGTGGCTCAGTCATTGGGCGTCTGCCTTCGGCCGGCTCAGGTCATGATCCCAGGGTCAGGGGATGGAGCCCCTCATCGGGCTTCCTGCTGAGCTGGGAGCCTGCTTCTCCCTCCCACTCCCCCTGCTTGTGTTCCCTCTCTAGCTGTCTCTCTCTCTCTGTCAAATAAATAAATAAAATCTTAAAAAAATTTTTTTAAATGGTAATTATTATAGACCCTGTTGAATTTCCTTTCTAACATGAGGGTAATTAACACACCCAACACCAGCAGAGGAGAGAGTGAGTTTCCTGTACTGCCTCCAGCTCATGGTGTGGCTACCCTAAAGACAACAGAATACTCTTTTCTTTTTATGTTGCTGCTTTAGAACGAGTCAGGCACTTGTTGAGTTAAAAGTTCTGGGACAGATGGGGAACTTTCTAAGAAGAGAATGAGTTGCATTGGGTGGATTTCGTAAATAGGGTAACGTTCATGGGAAACCACTGGACGTGTCTTTGCTGAGGATGGATGAGGGATTAACTAAGTGACCCTTAAGACCTTGGCTTCGGACCAGACCAGAGGGTTAATGCGGCAGCGCTCTCTCCAGTGTTCATTAGGGTGGCGGCTACGCCACCTGGTGGAAAGGAGTTGTTTTGAGTAAAGGTTTCAGCGGCATGGATTTATGAGGTAGAGGGATGGGGAGAGGGATGGCTGGGTGTCTAGTTTGTTTGACGGGGGGATGGAGAAGTGGGTGAGTGGCGGATGGTGCAGGAGTGGATAGATGGGTGGATGGATGGATGGATGGGTAGATTTGTGGATGGTGGGTGGATGGAGGGGGCATGGAGGGATTGAGTAGGCAGGCGGGGGGGTGAATGAATATACACATGCATGGATGGGGAAAAGGATGAATAGCTGGATAAATGGATGAATACATAGGGGGTTGGATAGATGGGTAGACGGAGGGAGATAGATAGTAGATGGATAAGTGGATGCATAGGTATTCATATATGCATACATTTATAGATCTACACATTTACATCCTCAAGCACTTTCCTTGTAGGAACAGATTAATGGAATCTCCGAATCTGGGTCAAAGTGAAAGATGTCAGTGGAGGGGAGGAGGTTTCTAGCTTGGAGGGAAGTAATCTAGAGGGAAGCCAGAATTGGATTGGTTCTGCATTTAGACCAGTTGGCTGGTCTCAGTTCTAGTGGTGCCTCCTTGAATGCCTACATTTGGAAAGGGACCGGGTCCCTCTCTGTGTCAGCCCTAATCAGTTAAATGAAGATGAGGTCATGGTAGACCACAGAGAGCTAACCCAGCATGACTGGTGTCCTAATGAGAGGTGGAGACAGAGAGAGACACACACGGAGGGAAGGTGTTTGTGTGGTGACGGACATTGGAATGATGGGGCCACAAGCAAGGAACAGCAAGGATTTCGGGCAACCACCAGGAGCTGGGAGAGAAGCTTGGAGCAAACCTGTTTTTAGAGCTTTCCAAGGAACCAACCCTGCTGACACCTTGATTTCAGACTTCTGGTCTCCAGAACTAGAGAGGATGAATTTCTGTTATTCAAGTCCTCCCCTCCACATGCACCATATGTGATAAATATGTGATAGACACATTTTAAAACATTTCACAGTTTCTGTTAACTCTGGAGTCCAGGCATGAGATAACTGGGTCTCTGCTCAGGGACTCACCAGGCTGAAAGCAAGGCGTCGGCAAGCAGTAAGGGGGGGGGGTCTCCTTTGAGACTTAGGGCTCTCTTACAAGCTAACTGGTTATTAGCAGAATTCAGTTCTCTGAGAGTGAAGCAGTGACACCTTCACCTCCTAAGGGCCACCCCCTAATTCCTGCCAAATGCTCTTCTCCATAAGGCAGTTTGCTTCTTATTCCAGGCAACCAGGCTGTATGTCTGCTGCCTCAAACCTTGTGCCCTTCTTAATTCTGACTCCTACACCTGACTAGGCCAGGCCCACCCAGGATTAATTTTCCTTTCATTAGCTTGAATGACCTGATTCTGGACTTTGATTTCGACGGCAGAATTCCTTCATCTTTGCCACAGAATCCTGGGAGCGAATGCCATCACCCTCCCAGCCTTCATTCACACTCTGTGAGCGTGATTTATACAGCGATGCCCAGGCCATACTAGATTAGGGCTGCAGATATTAGGGACTCTGTTTTCCTATTTTTGAGATGCATCCAGAAGAGGAATACCTTGCTCAAACGTGTAAAAGGATTTTCCTTGAGCGTTTTTGAAATTATTATGACCACCTCTTAGATGTGCAGGTTCTGAAAGAGTATCTCATTACTTTGCTTTGCAAATGCTTCAGACCAGCGGAGTGGAAAAACAGTTTCCAAATTTAACAGTTCCCCAGGGAAACGCTCCATCGCCTTGCAAGCAGCCTTGGGGACAGGGTTTTAATGAGAACCCCCAAAACCTCTCTGTTTCCAAGACAAAGGAGAAGTTAAATAAAGATGGCAATGAGGCACATCCTACCAAGACGCCTGCCTGGGTTCAAAGAGTGGTCCCATTCCTGAGACACCCCAGACTGTTCCCTCCTTGTCAGGAGCTCATGATCATATTTGCTTTGATGGGTGGCTTATTAACAGGACAACGTGACTCACACGTAGAAGACACTCAGACAACATGACTCATACATAGCAGGCACCCAGATACCCAGGAGCCCCACGTGACACCAGGGTCCCCTCACCCACTCCTGCCCCCTCTGAAGTTAATGTTTCGGCACCTTTTGTTGAACAACACAGGATTTGTGTTCTGCCACCCTGGATTTTCACTTTGCAGACTTGTGACATACTTTTTTTTTTTAAGATTTTATTTATTTCCTTGAGAGAGAAAGTGCTAGAGTGCGTGAGGAGGGGGGAGGAGCAGAGGGAGAGGAAAGACGGAGAGGGACAAGCAGATGCCCGTTTGAGCCTGGGGGTGGGGGCTCGATCCTATGACTCTGAGATCATGACACCAGCCGAAATCAAGAGTCCCTGAGATCATGACACCAGCTGAAATCAAGAGTCCCTGAGATTATGACACCTGCTGAAATCAAGAATCTGAGGCTTAACCGACTGAGCCGCCAGGCGCCCCTGGAGTTATATTTGGGGCATCAGAAACACATGCCTTACGCAGCATCTGCCATAATGTGGGAGCTTAGTAAATTGTAACATGCCAATTTATAATTATGTTATGTAACTATACGTATCTTATTTAAAAACTATTATTACCTATTACATGTAAAACGTATTTTATGTGGTTACTTACGTTTTATGCATTTTAAAATTAACGATATCGGGGCGCCTGGCTGGCTCAATCGTTAAGCGTCTGCCTTCGGCTCAGGTCGGTCCTGGGATCGAGCCCCGCATCGGGCTCCCTGCTCGGCGGGAAGCCTGCTTCTCCCTCTCCCACTCCCCCTGCTTGTGTTCCCTTTCTCGCTGTGTCTCTCTCTGTCAAATAAATGAATAAAACGTTTAAAAAAATAAAAAATAAAATTAACGATATCAAAATAAGAGACGTAAAACTCTTAAAGTATGAAGATGTGGCGTCTTTATGTTGTTGCGTATTTTTAGGGCATTATATAGTATATTTAATTATATTCCACAACCAGTATACGTAGTAAAAGTAACTAGTAGTAAATAAATGGTTAATAGTTCAACCGTACGGCTACGTTGTATGTGATGTGTGAGCATAACAGTAATGGAGGCGGACGCACAGGCCCCGCACCTGTTTGGCTTAGGACGGCCAGGGCACCACGCGGCCCCAGGTGAGGCCTCCTGGACCCCAGGCACAGGTGGCGGCGGCGGGGTGGGTGGGACTTGCGCACGCGCAGTGCAAAGCCCGGGCAGGCCCGCCCCCCCGCCCACTCGGAGGCCTCCCGGAAGTCCCGCCTAGGGGCGGGGCCAGACCCGGCAGACGAAACAGGGAACCGCCGCGCGGCCGCTTCCGCGAGCACGAGCGCCGGAAGCGGAAATGCGTCACAGGGGCGGGCGGCGGCGACGGCGGGTGGCGTCGGGGGCGCCTCCGGCGGAGCGTGGCGGCGCCGGGCGGAGAGGCCGCGGCTGCCGGGGTCGTTGGGGGACGGCGGCGAGCTCGGGCCTGAGCGGCGGTGGCCGGGGGCGCAGGCGGAGCCCCGCGCCGGTGAGCGACACCCCGCGACTAGCCCTTTCCGCGAAGCGGGCGGGGGTCTCCGGGGCCCGGGGGCTGTGAGGGCCGGAGACTCCGAGGAGCCGGGGTGTGCGAGGGCCGGGGGGTTCTCTGGGGGCCGGGAGTCCGGGGCCTGCGTGGGCTGAGAGCTCGGGGGCCCGGGGGGGCCGGGGGGCCGGGGCTTGGGGGGGCCCGGGGGCACTGGGGACCGGGGGGCCGGGGTCTGCGGGGGCCGGGGGTCGGGGTGTGCGACGGCTGGGAGCTCTGGGGGCCGGGGGGCTGGGGTCCGAGAGGGCCGAGAGTTCGGGAGTCGGGGGTCTGGGGTGTGAGAGGGCTGGGGGGTGGGGGCTCTCGGGGGGCCGGGCTCTGCGAGGGCTGGGGGGCTCTGGGGGCTCTGGGCTCTGCGAGGAAGGACTGGGGGGGCTCTGCGGGGTCCGGGGTCTGCGAGGACCGGGGGTCTCTGGGGGCCGGGAGTCCGGGGTCTGCGAGGCCCCGGGGGTTGGGGGGCGGGGTCTGGGAGGACGGGGGGACTCTGGGGGGTCTGGGGTCTGCGAGGGCCGGGGGTCTCGGGGTCCGGGGTCTGCGAGGATCGGGGTGGACTCTGGGGCGTCTGGGGTCTGCGAGGGCCGGGGGGGTCTCGGGGTCCGGGGTCTGCGAGGCCCTGGGGGTTGGGGGGGCGGGGTCTGGGAGGACGGGGGGGGGGGTGGGGGGGGTGTGGGCTCTGGGGCGTCTGGGGTCTGTGAGGGCTGGGGGTCTCTGGGGGGTCCGGGGTCTGCGAGGGCCGGGGTCTTGGGTCTGCAGGGGCCGGGCGGGGCTCTGGGGGTCCGGGGTCTGAGAGGACCGGCGGGGCTCTGGAAGTCCAGGGTCTGCTAGGGCCGGGGCCCTCTGGGGGGTCCAGGGTCTGCGAGGAAGGACTGGGGGTCCTCTGGGGGTCGGGGGTCTGCGAGGGCCATGGGCTGGAAGGGTAGGACCATGGAGTCTGCAGGGGCTGGGATTCCGTGGGGGACTGGGGACAGCAGAGATACTGGGGGTGCGAGGAGGGGTCTTCAAGGGCGGAGGGATCGGGGCTGCTGGGGAGACCCGGAGGGTCCTGGGGGCTGCTCTGGTGTCATAGAGGCTAGGGTGAAGGGGTGGGGAATGCGGTTGTCCCAGAGCTTGGGGAGGCTGGGGGTGCCAGGGTAGTTATGGACCGTGTGAGCAGAGGAGGAAACAGTGGAGGTCAGACCCCAGGGCCAGGGCCAGCTGGGAGGGGATGGAGGTCATAGGGGCTGCGGGGTTGTCCCGGGGTGGCCTGGAGTACTAGGGGTAGCTGAAGGCATGGGGACCCTGCTGGGGAGACGGGTAGCCAGGCGACCGGGGGATACTGCCCCGAGTCTGGCTCAGGCTACCGTGTGGCCCTCGGCAGCCTGGGGGGAAGTCTTGGGTCTCAGCCCGTGCCAGAGCCGCTCAACCCCCTAGACCAGGCCGGGGGGCTCGTATGCCCTGCACCAGCCCCCTGTCTGGGGGCCCCCCTCCCCCCTAGACCCGGCGGGGGCTCTTCTGTCCTGCACTAGCCCCTGTCTGGGGGGCCACCCTCATCCCCTAGACCAGGCGGGGGCTCTTCTGCACCAGCTCCCCGTGTGGGGGGGCCCTCACCTCCTAGACCAGGCAGGGGCTCTTCTGTCCAGTACCAGCCTCCTGTCTGGGGGGCCCCCTCACCTCCTAGACCAGGCGGGGGCTCTTCTGCCCTGCACCAGCTCCCTGTCTCGGGGACCCCGTTCACCTCCTAGACCAGGCAGGGGCTCTTCTGTCCTGCACCAACCCCCTGTGTGGGGGTGCCTCCCGAGGCTGAGCTTCAGGGCATGATGGGAAGCCTCCCAGCAGTGGGTGGGTGGGTGGGGGAGGCAGCCACCTGTACTGTTTGGGTTCCTGCCCTGGCGCTGGGCTTTCCAGAAGTGCACCCTCGTCAGACCGGTAGGAGAGTCTTGCCTTAGAGAAGGCGGAGGAGGACAGGTAGAGACGGGGAGCCCCGACTTTACAAGAGCCCTTCTACTGTTTTTACTTTACGGCGGATGCACAGGCTGCATGAGCTCACAGTGGAGTTGTTCAAGTTGACATTTTGGCCAGAAACTTCCTTCCTGTTTCCTTAGGGCCGCCTCCTCCGCAAACTCCCCCGGAGTCTGGAGCTGAGCTCCTTCCTGTCCACAGGCTTCTGGCCTGCAGCCTCCCGGGGAGCTGGGCAACCCTCTCCTCCCTCTCTCCCCTGCATGGGAGTGGGAGCCGCGGGCTGTGCTCGCTCCACGGGCCTGGGCGCACTGCCCCTGGTGATTGGGTGCGGCTCAGCGCCCACAGAGGCTGGGGCATGATGCTCTACTTTGTGAAAGTTTTCATCAGCCCGGTTTTCTTTTCTCTTCGATCCTAAAAAACCCGCACGAAACATGACCTCAGGAGGCGGTGGTGTTTAGTGAGCTAGAGACCCGTGTCCGTGGCGCGGCAGAGAGCACACTGGTTTGTCCTGTGCCGGACGGTGCTCTGCGGCGCCCACCCTGACCGTCCGTGTCTGTGTTCCAGGCCCAAGGCCCCGGCTATGGCAGCGGCTACCATAGTGCACGACACGTCGGAGGCGGTGGAGCTCTGCCCGCCGTACGGCCTGTACCTGAAGCCCATCACCAAGATGACCATCAGCGTGGCACTCCCGCAGCTGAAGCAGCCCGGGAAGTCCATCTCCAACTGGGAGGTGATGGAAAGGCTGAAGGGCATGGTGCACAACCACCAGTTCTCCACGCTGCGCATCTCCAAGAGCACCATGGACTTCATCCGCTTTGAGGGTGAGGTGGAGAACAAGAGCCTGGTCAAGTCCTTCCTGGCCTGCCTGGACGGCAAGACCATCAAGCTCAGTGGCTTCTCCGACATCCTCAAGGTGCGCGCCGCCGAGTTCAAGATCGATTTCCCCACCCGCCACGACTGGGACTCCTTCTTCCGTGACGCCAAGGACATGAACGAGACGCTGCCGGGTGAGCGGCCAGACACCATCCACCTGGAGGGCCTGCCCTGCAAGTGGTTCGCCCTCAAGGAGTCGGGCTCCGAGAAGCCCAGTGAGGAGGTTCTGGTCAAGGTGTTCGAGAAGTTCGGGGAGATCCGCAACGTGGACATCCCCATGCTGGACCCCTACCGGGAGGAGATGACTGGCCGCAACTTCCACACCTTCAGTTTCGGGGGACACTTGAACTTCGAGGCGTACGTGCAGTACCGCGAGTATGTGGGCTTCATCCAGGCCATGAGCGCCCTGCGCGGGATGAAGCTCATGTACAAGGGTGAGGACGGCAAGGCCGTGGCCTGCAACATCAAGGTGAGCCCCCGCTCGGCCGCCTGCTCTGGCCCGTTTCAGAGTCGGGGGCAGGCCCCTTCAGGTGGTTTGGTGGCCACGGGACAGCTGGCTGCCCTTGTTCGTGGAGCAGAGGCCCCATCACGGCCGGCCTGGTGGCCTCGGTCCAGGGGGACGGCGGGGCCCTGGTAGCGGGAGGGGACACGCTGTCTTGGAAAAGGTGACATTCTCCTTTCCAAACAAATGGTGCAGGCCAGGCGTGTCTGTCGGTGCGTGCTTCCCGCTTGAATTGCCGGGGGAGTTCACGGTTGAGCCCCGAAGTGGCTGTGTGTGTCCAGATGTGCCTGTGGGATCCGGACCCCACGTCCTGGGCAGGCCGCACTCGAGTCGGGGTTCTCTGGAATGCACGCGTTCCGTGCAGTCGGGCAGAGCCTGCTGCGTAGCGGGTGCCACCTTGGTCCGAAGCTTGCTTGTGTGTGATTGTGCTCTGCACTCTCGTTTTCCCCCGAAGGTTTCCTTCGACTCCACCAAACACCTGAGCGACGCCTCCATTAAGAAACGGCAGCTCGAGAGGCAGAAGCTTCAGGAGCTGGAACAGCAGAGAGAAGAACAAAAGCGCCGAGAGAAGGAGGCCGAGGAGAGGCAGCGAGCGGAGGAACGGTAGGTGTGCAGACACGGGGCCTCTGCACAGCCGCTGGAAGCCTGCGTGCGCACATGTGTCTGTGTCTGTGTGCGTCTGGGTACGCACATGTGTCTGTGTGCACGTGTGTGCGTGTGCGTCTGCGTGCGCGTCTGGGAGCGTGTGGGTTTGCGTGTGTGTGCGTCTGGGTGCGCGTGTGTCTGCATGTGTGTCTGGGTTCATGTGCATCTGGGTGCGCATGTGCATCTGCGCGTGTGCGTGCGCACATATGTTTGCGTGTGTGTCTGCGCGTGTGCGTCTGTGTTCTGGGTGTGTGCATGCGTCTGGGTGTGCGTGTGTGTGCGTCTGGGTGCGTGTGCGTCTGTGCATGTGTGTCTGGGTGCGCATGTGCGTCTGCGTGTGCACGTGTGTCTGCATGTGCGTCTGGGTGCGTGTATCTGCATCTGGGTGCGCGCATGTCTGCCTGTGCGTTGGTGCTCGTCTGTGTCTCGGTGTGTGTGTGTGTGTGTGTGCGTCTGCGCATGTGCGTCTGTGTTCTCTGTGTCTGTGCGTCTGGGTGTGTGCGTGCGTCTGGGTACGCACATGTGTGTGCGCGTGTGTGCGTGTGCATCTGCGTCTGGGAGCATGTGGGTTTGCGTGTGTGTGCATGTGTGTCTGGGTTCATGTGCATCTGGGTGCGCATGTGCATCTGCGCGTGTGCGTGCGCACATATGTTTGCGTGTGCGTCTGCGCGTGTGCGTCTGTGTTCTGGGTGTGTGCATGCGTCTGGGTGTGCATGTGTGTGCGTCTGGGTGCGTGTGCGTCTGTGCATGTGTGTCTGGGTGCACATGTGCGTCTGCGTGTGCACGTGTGTCTGCATGTGCGTCTGGGTGCGTGTATCTGCATCTGGGTGCGTGTGTCTGCCTGTGCGTTGGTGCTTGTCTATGTCTCGGTGTGTGTGTGTGTGTGTGCGCGCGTGCGTCTGCGGGCACGTGCATCTGTGTGCATGTGTCTGCGTGTGCGTCTGCGCATGTGCGTCTGTTCTCTGTGCGTCTGGGTGTGTGCGTGCGTCTGGGTGCGTGTGTCTGGGTGTGCACGTGCATCTGTGCGTGTCTGCGTGTGCGTCTGGGTGCGCGCGTGCGTCTGCGTGTGTGCGTGTGCATCTGGGTATGTGTGTGTGTGTTGTGTCTGGGTGCACGTGTGAGTCTGGATGAGCGTGTGTCTGTGCGTCTGGGTGCGTGTGTGGGTCTGTGCATCTGTGCTGTGTCTAGATGCGCGTGTGCGTCTGGATGAGCGTGTGTGCGTGTGTACGTCTGGGTGGACGTGTGTGCATCTGGGTGCTCGTGTCTGGGTGCGTTTGTGTGCTTGTTGCGCGTCTGGGTGCGTGCATGTGTCTTTGTGTGTGTGCATGCGCCCCCCCCCCCCCCCCCGGAGGCCTGGACCGCGCCTCCTGTTCCGTGGCCGTCGTGCACTCAGCGTGGAGCTCCGTTAGCCACCTGGATGGGACACCTGACGAAATCGGCCACATTCTAGTAGGAACGGTTTCTATTTACAGGCTGTCATCGATTCCTTTTCAGGTCATTCAGGTGTCAGGGGGCACGCCAGGTGACCGTTCTTGCCCCCGTCGCTCTTCTGCCTTCCCCCTGCTGCTGGGTGCACCTTCCCCTCCAACGCAGAGGGAAGGGCGACTCTGGACTTAGATTTTGCTGCAGAGTCCAGTTGTGGGGCAGCGGGTCCAGACTGCGTGCGTTATTCCTGACCCAGCTCCACGTTGTTCCCCAAGGAGAGGCGGCTCGCTGGCGTGTGCAGGCTGGGCCGTGTGTGGGGGCGTGGCTGGGGTGGGGGAGCCCCACGCAGCTGGCGGGAGCCCCAGAGCGAAGCAGACGGCTGGGGCAGGAGCACGCTGGCTGCAGAGCCTTGCTGCAGATGCTGCCTCTGGAGCTGGTGCCGTGGGTTGTATAGTGAGCGACCCCTCCCTGCATTTGCACGCTTCTGGGCCGCAGCGGGAAAGGCTGAGGTGGTGGGCTCTGGCAGACGCTGGGAAGCGTGCACAGCAGCCCAGCCCTTGTCCTGAGCACTGACCGTGACCACATGCCCCCGGGCCCCCCGACAGCCTCTCAGGAGGCACTGGGGGTTCTCACCAGAGGCACGGTGTCCTGGACCATTACAGTCGGAACAAGTGGGCACTTGGCTTTTGAGAACAGGCTTCTCTGTCTGTCTGCGCTGGAAGTGTGATGAGGACAGACAGTTCCCGGGGAGCAGGCAGCGCCTCTGCTGTGCTCACGGGGTGCTGGTTGGGGGCAAGGCTGTCCCCGCGGAGCCCACTGCCGCCCCCCATAGCCCTTTCTCGGCCTGAGTTGCAGGCCGGCCCCAGGGAGTGTGGGTGCCCGTCCTCGGTCACTGACGCATGTTCATCTGGCTGGTTCCGTGTCACGGAGGGGCGGAGCGTGGCTGGTAGCTGTCCTGCTATGGCACGTGACAAGCCCCGGGCCTCCAGGTCCGCCTCCGCTCAGAGCTGCGCCTGCCTCTGGGGGCCCCCAAGGCTGCTTGGACCCACGGCTCTTGTAGCTGGCGGGGCCTGGACACCGGCTGTGGTGGAGCCTTCCCACACGCGGCCCTCTGTGCCCACTGAGGCCCTGCAGCTTTTCCTGCTCGCTGGGGCGAGCCCCCGGCCCCGTGCCTCCCTGGGGCCGCGAGGGGGTTTGTGTCCTTGTGCGTTCCCCCGGGCGCGAGGTCTCTGCGACGCCGGCGTCCCCTAGCCGGGTGGCTCTTCCGCAGCCTCTGGGCCTCCTGCCTGGGCGTGGGGGTCTCGCCTTGTGTGTCCTGGCCCACCCAGGGCAGCTCTCAGTGTTTGACCATGTCCATCGTTTATCCGACTAATTTTGAAGCCAAAGTGCAGGTGAGGGTGTCTGTGGGAACACACCCCGTGGTTCTTGCAGATTTTCTCTGGGGGGGTCTCTGTCTCTGCTGGTTGCACTTCGATCCTCATTTTGCACCCCCCCCCCCCAAGCCGAAAGCAGTGGATCTAATCTGTTGTGCTTGGTATGGGTTTATTTTAAAGAAAACCTACCATGTCCAGGTGATTTTTGTCTGGCCATGCGATACGGTTTCCGTACGCGGGTACACGCTTTCAGGGACCCCCGGTCTGCGGAAACACAGCCCAGTGCACGCCGTCCTTGGTTTGCTGTCACTGGGGGTTTGCTTTTTCTAGAATCTCCCACAAAGGGCATCACAAGGTACACAGTTTTCTGCGTTTAGTTTTTCCTTAGCAAAGTGCTCCCAGAACCTTCCATGTGGCCGTGCACATGTGTATTCCATTCCTTGCAGCGGCACCCCATGGCCTGTTTGCAGAGCCCTGGTGATGGACGCTTTGTGCCCAGTGGGAGACGTGTCAGCATGGCCTGTACCCTGAGTGGTTCTCAGCTGACGGCCGTGCGCAGTCAGTTCACTGCCCCGGCCCCATGGTGTCGGATGGGTTGGCGTGCCGGTGGGCTGTGGAGCGTGTCCCGACGCTCCCGTCCGCCCCCTGCGTTTTCCCCCGGACACGGACTTTGCTCCGCCCGCTTGTGTGCATCCTCCCTCGTGAGGCAGGAGCGCTGTGTGTCAGGTTCTGGCTGGCGCTGTGGCAGGAGGTCCCCCGGGCCGCCCTTGGCCTGTGTACCTCTTGCTGTGTCTCATTCAAACCCGAACTTTCTGAGTCAGTCACACCTACCCGTTCTTCTCTTCGTGTCTGTGAGTTCGTTAGCAAGACCCTCCCTCGAAAGGTTCTGAAAATCCTGTCAGTGTGCGTCCCCACGTGCCCAGTTGCTTGGATTCAGCCGAAACCTGTCTGGGGGATAAAGCATTAAAATGACCGCTCTCCTGAACGTGCTCTGCTACCCGCCTCCCCCCCGCCACCCCCTGACTTAGCTCTCCCACTTGGCCGCGGCCTGAGCGCTCAGCCGCAGTGTGCCGCCCGTGCTTAACGGAGCCCTTCGTGTATTTTGCGCAGGAAGCAGAAGGAGCTAGAAGAGCTGGAGAGAGAGAGGAAGCGAGAAGAGAAGCTGCGCAAGAGGGAGCAGAAACAGAGGGACCGTGAGTTCCGCCGGAACCAGAAGAAGCTGGAGAAGCTACAGGCGGAGGAGCAGAAGAAGCTGCAGGAGAAGATCCGGCTGGAGGAGCGCAAGCTGCTGCTGGCTCAGCGCAACCTGCAGTCCATCCGGCTCATCGCCGAGCTGCTGAGCAGAGCCAAGGTACAGTGGGCGGGCGCGGGTGCTCTCGTCCGGCAGCCCGGGCTGCGCCGTCTCCCGCTGCAGGCCACCGTCTGCGCGTCTCTGACACGTGCGGCCAGCGTCACCGCCCCCGTCCCATGGCTGGTCTCAGCCACGGACGAGAATGAGCGTTAGGACCGACGGGCAGACCGTCAGCTGGTAGTGTGTGTGGCCTTCCTACCTCGCTCCAGATTCTAGAATGTGCTGTTGTCTCGCGGAGTTGGGAGAACTTGGACTTAGCGTAGCATGTATTCACGCCTCCCAGGCACGGTCCCGAGAGCCTTCAGGGAGCTGGGGCGCAGGGTCACCCTTTGCCCCAGAGCAAGAGAGTGACTGAGCTCACCGAGAGTGCCCTGGTCCCCATGGCTCTCTTCCCGCTGCAGATGGCTCTGCGCATGGCCGTCGGCACGGTGGGCTTTGCGCCGACCCCGCCAGCCAACGGCCAGGGGTGGCGGGAGGGTAAGGGCTGAGCCTGCTGATAGAGAGGGGCCCTGCGGCATCCCTGGGACCTCAGGGTGCACTATGGAGCCTGGTTGGGCCACGTCCCTCCTCCACAGCCGTGGATCTGACAGGTCTCAGCCGGTGCTGTACGGATATGCGCCTCAGTGCTGACAGCCTTCTCGTTCCTCCCACCCGCTCCTTCCGGAGGCCCGACGGTAACTCCTGCGAGCCGGGGGCCGGGGACACACGGGGATCTCGCCCGGCACTCCTTGTGCTTGGGCAGGCCGCGTGCCCCCGCGGAGTGAGGCGCGGGGCGACCCCATAACCTGTTGTCTAATTACAGTTGTGATAAGTCCCCGGGAAGGAGACTGGCAGGCGCGCTGAGACGTGGCAGCTCAGCTCTTGTTTCATGGTGAATATTGAAGACGCTAACCCAGCCTAGGCCCCGCACGTCCCGCGGCGGCCACGGCAGCGTATGTCCGCATTGTAATCTTAGCTCCCTGTTGCTGGTGACCGCTTGTGACCTCACGGCAGGTCCCGTGTGTGCCTCGGAGGGGCCAGGCCCCACCCGAAATGCCCGCCCCGGGGCTGTGCCACGTAGCTTGGCCACGGGGTTTCCTGCTCGCTCGGACGCATGACGGCCCGGGCGTGGTAGGGACGGGCGGGCCGCACTCCGGCCAGAGCGTCCACCCGGTACCCCCCAGGCCTCGGGGCATCTAGAAACCCAGCGCCTGCTCGGAGCGTGCAGGGGACACGGAGGTACATGTCCGCGCCTTCCCCTTTGTGCTGCAGGCAGTGAAACTGCAGGAGCAGGAGCGGAAGGAGGAGACGCTGCGGCTGCAGCAGCTGGAGGAGAGGCGGCGGCTGCAGGAGGCCGAGCTGCGGCGTGTGGAGGAGGAGAAGGAGCGGGCCCTGGGGCTGCAGCGCAAGGAGAGGGAGCTGCGGGAGCGCCTGCTGAGCATCCTGCTGAGCAAGAAGGCCGACGACCCGCACACGCAGGATGAGCTCGGGGTCTCCCACGCAGACCTGCTGCAGCCCGTGCTGGATATCCTGCAGACCGTGTCGGCCAGCTGCGTGGGCGCTGCCTCCCTGCATCCCCTTGTGGGCCAGCCCCCCCCCAGCACCCCAAAGGAGACCCCACCCCGGCTGGAGACCGACAGCACGCCGAGAAATGTGAACGGGAGCGTGGCCGAGGGGGCCCAGTGCAAGGAAAGCCTGAATTCTCGTCTTGCCGCCGCAGGTGACAGCTCCCCTGACAAGAGGTGCCCCGGTGTCCTCTCCTGCATTCCCGACAACAACCAGCAGCCCAAGGGCTTGCCCGCCGCTGCTGCCGCCGCCTGTGACCAGAGCGTGCCCAAAAAGGACATCCGTTCTGAGCAAGACAAGTGCAACCGCGAGCCCAGCGGGGGCCGAGGCCGGGCCAGCGGGGGCCGGGGGGAGGACGACAGACACAAGCGAGAGAGGAGCCGGCCGCGGCGGGCTGGCAGTCGGGAGGACGGGAGGCAGGGACGGAAGGAGCGGCGGCAGCACAAGAAGCACTCACGCCAGGATGACAGCCCTCAGCGGCGGAGCGCGAGCCCCGACCACAGCCGGTCCCGGAGATCCCGTAGCAGAGAGCGGTCCAGCCGGAGGGAGAGGAGCCGAGACCGCAGGGGCGGCTCGGGCAGGAAGCGTAGCCACCATGGCCACGGTGACCGAGACAGGTCACGCTCAGGGTCCCCCAGCCGGCACCGCAGCGCATGGAACAGGTAATGCAGGGTGTCCCCCCACGCGGCCACCCGGCGAAGACCAGGACCCGTGCGGCTTCTTGGCTCCTCTTCTGCCCAGCCTCCGCAGAGCGCACAGCCAAGGAGCCACCCTTGCAGGAGGGCCACGCGTGACGATTCTCCCTTCATTAACATCTGGTGGCCTTTATGTTCCGTACGTGTAGTCCTCAATCGCTAGCTTTAGTTTTCCCTTAAAACTGTTGATCCGATAGCTTTAATGTCACCAATTCTCTCTGAATCAGGAAAAACGCACTGGCCGGCAGTGGTGAGAAGTGCATAGCCACCACGTACGTGCAGGCAGAGCAGCATTTCTGTCCCGTTTAGGGACACCCCCACGTATACTGACTTCATGGGAGGCACATTGCACGTCGGGGATGGATTGTCAGAATGGACAGCCATGGTCCCACAGGGCCCTGAAAATTTGAAAAAGGCTTGCCCTGGTGGTGTTTTTTTTCCTTTTTCTTTTGTAATTTTAACTGATGATTGGGAAGTGCACTTGGCAGGATGCCAGTAGAACCCAGTGGTCGTGGCACGTTACGTCACGCATGGAGACAGTGCAAGTCCTTAAGATCAAAACTCAAACGTGCTGTCTTAAGGTATCGGCGCGTGGGGGGTGCTCCAGCATGGTCTGATGCTCCTTCACTTCAGAAACATTCATGTGACAAACTGGTGATTATGCATTAAAAAAAAAAAAAAAAAAAGATTGGTTAAAAGCTTTGGTTTCTAGTCAAGGTTAGTGTGTGTGGTTTTTTTAAGAAGCTGTTTTGCTAAATTATTTTTACTTGGAACGTTTCAAACAGATTTAAGGCTAAAAACTTGTTAAATTTTATAATCATTTGCTTCTCCAAGTGAAGCTCAAGAAATACTTAAAAATAGCTGTAATGTTTGCGTTAGGAAAGATGGTGTTTATTCCAGTTTGCATTTTTTGTGAAATAAAATCTTTTTCCAATGAACTAATACTGTCCATACTTTGTTTTGTTTGTTTAAGCTTTTTGGGCTGTTATTGAACTGAGCCTAGTTTAGCAGGTTCGAAACTGATAGAAATCACTCGCTTTATTTAGAACCCCTGATAGGCAACGATGGATTTCACAGTGCAGTTGTTATTGTAAAATAACCTCGTGAAGAAGAATCCTGGGTCCTAAGAAGCATTCGATTTGTTTACTGAGCACAAGTTTAGCAAATTCACTAAAGCAGTCTTTTTAAAAGCTAAAGAGCCAGTTTTAAAAAATGAATTAAAGTAGAAGTGGTTCTTTTCTCACGTAGGGTTGTAGCAGGTAGGAGTCAACACTCCTGCTGGGACTCCAGACTCCCAACAGTCCCTCCGTCTGTCTGCATCTAATTAGCACGCAGAGCTTGTCAGCATATGGATGGCTGGCCCCATGCCTCCTCCATCCCAGCTCACTTCACTGTCACAAACCGAGATGGACCCAGCAGATTCGCATCTTTCTTTCTCTGGCATGGATTTTGTCTTGTCTGTCACCTGCTGAGGCGAGGGTGCAAGATGTGCTCAGATGCCCAGGGATTGGAAACGCTTCTCAGAAGTCCTGTCAGGGCCCCTGTAGCCCAGCGCTGAACGTTAGCCCCATCACTGGCTCAGAACGTCCTGGGACCAGGTTTTGGGAAGTCAGGGGGAGGTCTCTGGGGCATGGGGAGATGTCTACCTGAGCTCAGGAAGGTGGGTTTCTGTGACTAATGTTTTCCAGGCAGAGGTCTGTATGATGGGAACAAACATGTTGTGTTCAAGGGTCAGGGAGTCAGTGTGGCTTGGGAGGTGTCAGCATGGAAGAGCTGACAGGAGACATAAGCACAGACCGGGTCACTTCCAACCTGGAAAGGACAGGTAGGAGGGCTTTAAACTGGTCATGAGGTGATAGGAGAGAGCAAGGGTGAGGAGGGTGCTTGTGGCAACAGGTGTCAACCTGGAACAAGCTGGTGCATCGGGCAAGAGGTTAGGGAGAAAGGGGAAGGGAGGTGTAACTAGGGAGTGTGTGGCCTTCAGGAAGCATAGGATATATATGTGGCTGGGCGGGGGGTGATGGCAGGAGGGGAGGGCCCTAGGAGAGCTGGAGAATGCCGGCCCTGGACCTACAGGATGGGGTGTCACCGGGGAAGACACTCAGGAATCTGAGTTTTGAATACCCACCTCCGCTGGTCTTCATGTACGTTCAAGCCCTGAGCTACGAGGAAGGTGGAGTGGTCACAGTGCTGTCCAGGCGGTTCCACCCTCACTGCCCCAGGGCCTGCTGGGCCTGTCAGTTATTGAACGTAGGGTGGTGCTGACGTCTGCAGCAAGGAGATTGCTGTCCTTGCTGTCCTGTCAGGTTTTGCCTTTTGTATTTTGACTCTTTGTTATTGGGCGCATACAAGTTAAGGATGATCCTATTTTGGGAGAACTATCTCCTCGGTCATTTGTGACACTCTTTACTCTTCGTAGTTTTCCTTGTTCTGAAGTGTCTGGTGGCAAACGGGGAACAAAGGACTGTGTTGGGAAGAGGGGTCCATTATGGTTTATGATGGAGTCCTTGCCACATACACAACATCACAGGGTGTTAGGAGGAAAAGGGTCATGGCTTGAGACATGAGTGCACCCCTCAGGCCAGGTTCTGCACTTGACAGCAATGAAGGGCAGAGGTAGTTTGTCGTGATGTAGCAGATAACCTCTGCAGGCCCCAGAGCAACACCATCTCAAATGTGGAGCCGGAGCCGGAGCGCCTGGTTTTGAACTGCTTTCCCATATGCACCTCTGCAGTGAGAATGGGGTCGCCAGCGATGAGTGGGGTGGGTGTGAAGGACAGCGTCTGGGCTCATCTCAGAGTTGGCACCCCTGTCCTCTTGAGTGGGGGTGGGATTTCTCCACGGTACCAGTATTTCCACTTACGTCCTAAAAAATCTGTTTTCTGTACGTGTCTTTAGCCACCAATAGTGGCTCGTAAGAGGGAGTGGAGATCAATCGAAATACATGTGTCACCGGTTAGATTTTATCTTTGCAAACGCACGTGGATTTTTCTGTTTCTTGTGAGGCTACTGTGTTTCCCAGCGGGGTGGGCTAGGAATAGAGAACACATCCTGAAAGAATGGGATATTTGAGCCTCAGGAGCGTTGTCCTATACGTAACCCGTTAGGCAAGGAGGGAGGTCGGTGTCTCCCCGTGTCTCTGGGTCTCTCTGGGTCTCTGTCATTGACAGCATTCTTCCCTGAGCCTCTTTCTGAGTGACCACCGCCGTTACGTCATTATGGGGACCGCCCCCTGATCTGTTGTTGTTCTACCTGGCTGGGCTTTGACAAAAGGACAGCCCACTTGCTCTGAAACCAGGGGCGCTTAGTCTGAAACCAGGGGCAACAGAGTACATCCTCGTTCGCTCCCTCTTCGGGTGAGTGAGCTTCTGTGGGCAGAAGGTGTGGACCCGGACCTGGGCATGCTGGGCCGTCGATTCCCCCGTGTCTGCAGTTGGGGTCCCCCCACCCCCATTTGCCAAGAAACTCCCCTGTACCGAGTGTGCGCTGTGTCACCCTGATCTGAAGCTGTTGGTACGGACTGATGCTTGATTGATGCCAGGGGTCACTGGTGGGGCCACCATTTTCCTTGGCTGCGCCCTGAGGGAGGAACGGGGCAGGGATGTTCTCTAGACCTGAGGGCATCAGGGGTCACCAGGGTGGGGGGATTGGGGACCCATTCTGAAGAGCACAACCAGTTTCTTTAAAATGTTTACTGTCCGCTTGCATTTTTGGGAAAACAGGTAAAATGCATGTTTGGGAAAATGTTTGCTGCTATAAGCTGTGTGCAGGGGTGTCTGGAAGGGTCCTGCCTCAGGACGGGGCCTGGTTTCAGGTCTGCAGGTGCGCTGGGACCACCTGGGGGTGAGCTTACGGTGCCAGCTTCCCCTGGGCAGGTCTGGGGTCCAGGCAGCGGCCCTCTCCCCCACCAGCCCCCCCGCTTCAGGAGGCTCCTTGCTGCCGCCCCGGGGGTATGCTGCATTCCCCAGCTGTGTAGCATCACTGCCCACCCCCGCACCCCTCACTCACCTCTCCCTGCTTCCTTTGGGGCTTGGGAAGTACAGGCGAACCCAGGCTGTGGGGCTGCCCCACTGCCCAGGTGCATACGGGGGAGACTGAGGTCCCACTTCCTCCTCCAGGCGGCCCATCTGCACCTGAGGAGGCCACAGCCTTAGGCCCCTGCGGTCAGCATGCTGTGCACACAGGCCGCCATCTGCATCCTGCACAGCATAGATGCCTCCCCACAGCCCCCTTCATGCTCAGCTCCTGTGCGCACCCCTGCAGGGGGCTGACCCTGATGCCATCCCTGTCTGGCATGGACCCCGGGCTCACGTCACCCCCCACTGTTCCCGCACAATGGCCAGTGCCTGGCTGCGTGACTGTGTCCCCCCGAAATTCATATCTGAATCCTGATCCCCAAGGTGGTGGGATTAGCAGGTGGGGCCTTGGGGAGGGGATTCGCTCATGAGGGTGTGGCCCCCACGAGCAGGATTAGCGTCTTTATGAGACCCCAGGGAGGCCCCTGGCCTCTCCACTGTGAGGACGTGGAATAGACAGCCATCCGTGATCCAGGAAGCAGGTCCTCACCAGACCCCGAGTCCGCCAGCATCTGGGCCTCGGACGGTCACGCCCCAGAACCGTGAGAAAGGCACGTGTTGTTCATAAGCCCCCAGCCTCTAGCATCACTACTCCAGCTGCCACCGCCGAGACACCAGGTAACCACCAAGTTGCTCTGGCGGGCGCCCATCTGGGGCTGAAGGCTGCGTGCCCCCCCTGCACCTGGCCTCTCTCCTGTCCCTCCCTCGGCCCCTCGCTCCCTGACACTGGAGTGTTCTGGCCTCCACCTTTCCCTGCAGGAGCGCCCCGGGCGATACCCCGTGCCAGGCTCCGTGTGTGCCACGTGGACGCCGGCCCTTCCAAACCCAGGTGTGGACCCGGACCTGGGCGTGCTGTGGTCCGTGTGCCCACTGGCAACACTTCACTGGGCTCTGTCTCTGGCGTGTCTGCGCAGTACCCTGCAGCTGTGAACAACTGCTCTCCAGCCACCCTCCTCTTTTCCTCCCTCTCCTGCTCACTCCCTCTGCCTTCTGGCTGCTCTTTTGCTCTTCTCTGAACAGGTCACACGTGCCGCTGCCCCGAGGCCTTTGCTCTTCTCTGAACAGGTCACACGTGCCGCTGCCCCAGGGCCTTTGCTCTTCTCTGAACAGGTCACACACACCGCTGCCCCAGGGCCTTTTCACCTGCCCCTGCTCCTTCACTCTTCTCTGAACAGGTCACATGCGCTGCAGCCCCAGGGCCTTTGCACCTGCTGTCCCTCTTCCAGGTCTGCTCTTCCCGTGGTCACCTGCTCCCCTTGGCACTCACATGGTCAGGGTCTCCCCGACCACTCTTAGAAAATCACATTCCCTCCCCAAACCCAGCTCCCCTTCCCCCTTCTCTCCACACCACACCTTATGACCCTCTGACATGGGCATTTTAACCTCTTTCTTTGCCCCTGATGATCTGTCTTGTTTAAAACGTAAATCCCAAGAGACAAGGGTTCTGTCCCCTCCCTGCCAGGATCTGGATTGCCGGGGATGGACAGGCTCGTGGTGGTGGCTCAGGGCGTGTCTCCTGATCAGGAAAGAGAAGAAAGCACAAATTCTTCAGCCAGTCGTCACCCACAATGCCGCTTTCTGTAGACGTTGGCTATACTCAATTTCTATGATTGAACGTGCATAACCGTGTCAGGAGTCCGTGTGCGGCCTCCGTCTTTGGGAAGGTGAACATTTCCCCAGCTCAGATGCACATGACCCTCCATCCAGGTGGAGCTGCTTCTGCCTCCTCTCTGCCCGCGGCATGTTCTGCTCACCTCATCCCATCTGCAGAGACCCTTCTCCCCAGGAAGTCCCCTTCCTGAGGGTCCAGGAATGTTACGGGGACGTTATTCAACCCAGGACTACATCCCGATTTCTGTGACGGTCAACTATAAAAAATCAGTAAATGTGCATTTTAGATTTGATGCAATCATCCACATAATGTCTAGGTCACCTTCGCGCCAACCCACCGGGCATGTGCTTTCCCACTTTGTGCGCACAGTAGTCACCCCGGGAGTGTGCACGAGATCCTGAAGCCTGACGGCCTGATTTAGGGGGTCCGGGCTGACACAGGTGCAGATCTGTGAACAGCTGCTCCCCTGATGGCACCTGCGTGCTACTAAGGTCCATGGTTTTGCGATCTAAGGGTCACCTTCCCCCGTCTGTTTCCCCACATCGCATCGTGGGACCCGAGCCTTGAGAAATGAGCCCAACTTGAGGGTAGCTCTCGTGAACCATCAACCTGCCAACGTGTGAACCTTCTCAAACTCAGCCATGTGTGTCTCAGGCATTTTCTCTAGAAGCGCGAGGGATTGGCGGGTGGAGCCTGGGGGACTCAGCCGTCCCTCCCGTGGGAGCTGTGCCACGAATTGTTCTCTCTGCCAACAGGTGGGTCTGCATCACTTCAGTGTCCTTCGCGGCTGTCAGGCCGGCCTGGCGGTGTTCATTGTCTCGACACATTAGTGCTTTTGTCTGTGCAATCGATTTTCACCACGTGAGCGGCTGTCCGTGAGGGAAGCAGGGGGCTGCTCCCCCAGCTCCGCATGCTCAGGAAGTGGGAGAGGCACTGGGGTCTCCTGGTCTACCCCGCATGGGTGTGTCCTCGTCCCCCGTGGACGTGGGGACCCCAGGACACGGGCAGGTGGCCCATGCTGCAGACAGAGCATCAGGCGGTGCGTTCTGATCAAGCCCGTTGGTGTGCTCATTGGAAGCCCGTTCCATTTTCTTGTTCGTAGGTTTCCATGGATGCTTTTCTCCTTAGCAATAGCCTTCATGGGGGAGGCGAGCCATGGGTGCGTGAAGGCAAGGGGTGTATCTTAAATCGCTGAGTTTTCCCTTCACATTTCCTGGGAACCTCAAACTGTTAAGAGAAAATCTTGGGGCGCCCGTGTGGCTCAGTCGGTTGAGCATCCAACTCTTGGTTTCGGCTCAGGTCGTGATCTCAGGGTCACGAGATTGTGACATTGAGCCCCGTGTTGGGCCCCACAGTCAGTGGGGAGTCTGCTTGAAGATTCTCTCCTTCTGCCCCTCCCCCCAATATGCACACTCGTGCTCTCTCTCAAAATAAATAAATCCTTAAAAAAAAATAAAGTCTTTCAAAAAATACCTTTATTGAGATACACTGCACTTACCATAACGTCCACCCATGAGAAGTGTCCAATGCAACGTCTTTGGGTATAGTCACGTGCATAACCATCACCACGCACAAACCTGAGAACATTTTTGCCTCCCCCCCAAAAGAAACCCATTAGCTGGATTCGTTTTTGAACAACTCCTGTCCACGCAAATCCTTTTCTGTTTTCTGCCTGCGTGGTGGGAATTGCTTCTGTCGAGATGGCATCTTACTTCTTCTGGCAAGAAAGGAGGACCGTTCAGGGGTTGGTGGGCCAATATGGATGCCATGCCAGTGGTTGGCGATGTACAAAGGGATAGCCGCTGTCCATCTCCAGCTGCTCTAACATTAGAGTCCTTTGTTTACTCGTGTTCAGGACTCTGCTTCTGAAAGGGGAGGATGTGAGCACTGACCTTGAATTTTAGGCATTAGTCTTCAGCCCTTCTCAGCCCTCAATCTCATTAGTAAAGTAATCGCCTTAACGGAAGATCCCAGGGAGATCCTACCCGCTGGGATGGGGTGACCTGTCTGAGAAGGGCTACTTGCACTTTAATCAAACAAATGCAAGCGGTGGCAGGTCGTTTTGTCCCTCCTGTGAGCCCCCTCCCGCACCCAAGGGTCGTTCACCATCTTACCTCCAGCTTCTGTGTAAGCACATCTCAGGCTCTGTCATACTGCACGTCGCCCACCCAACCACAGGACAAGCCCAGCTTCTTGCCACGATGGCATTGAGCGCACCCTTGGAGCCTTCCCTGCACCCCCAGACAGGCGATGCTGCCCCCCAAATGGGGCATGGGCGAGGCGTGGTGAGCTGATGCTGAGCTCAGGATTACAGGGGTGTGGGGAGGAGGAAGGCTGAGGCCGCAGGACAGCCTCTAGATGCCATCTGGGCTTTGCTTGTAACGTCAAGCATCAGAAAAGTCACGAGAGACACGTGAGGCACATTCCAGGCAGTGCCGGGCCATGGCTCAGGGCAAAGAAGAGGCGGGACAAACAAAAACTGAAAATGAGTTGATGAGAGTAGATTCAGATATGTGATCTTTTAATATAAATATCAAATGGTTTCGCATGGCTTATCAAGTAAATTGTGCAATTTCCACTTTTTGGAAGGCTGTCTTTATGTCTCCAAAACAAAGCCAGTTGGACTGGAACTTCAAATCTATTAAACCACCGGACAGGTACCCAGCCAAGCTGTAGCAGAATGTGGGCATGTAATAAAAGCCGAAATAAATGAATAGGATACATAAGTAAATAAGTAAGTACATAAATATGTGAATAATCACAAGAGACATAGGTAGATCAAAGACTGCTGCAAGCCTACCCAATGTCAGTTTTCCTCCTCTCCCTTACTCTTCGAATTGCAAAGGAAGAAGCCGCATTTTAATTATATGTGGGCATTTTAATTACCCACACGGAAATCACAAGACACCTGGAAATTGTCAGCTTACTCATCGAGATTTCAGGACAGAGAACGGTGTACAAGAGTCCGCGGCATCTCTACACATCAGCAGTGAGTCCTTAGGAGGCGTCCCAGTATAGACACCAGCATCCAGAAGAGTGGAGCAATGGCTCACATCCACTCAGGGAATCTCGTAGGGCCGGGCTGTCTGTTCAGGGTCATCTCCATCGGAATACCAGGGATATTTTTCAGTGAACTAAAGTTGTCTCCCCCACCCCTCACCTGGCTCCCCTTGGTGCTGCCGCTGTGCTTGCTGCCTCCAGGATGTCCCCCGGATGCACAGATGCCCCATGTCTCCAGCTGTCTGCATGAAGCCTCCTGAATTTCCATCTTTGGCCTGGAAATCTTGGCTCTGGGATGATAATGTTCCCTGCACAAAATCGCTTGCTTTAACAGAGAATAGCCACATGTGACTCCCAAGGGACCGTGCCTGGGTGGCACAGGGGCTCCTGTCAGGTGAGATCCGCGGGAAGGGGAGGTCTAGCTCGACGGTCCTGGAGGGAGGGGAGTGGGGACGGCCCGTTGCTCTTCTCTTCTCTCTCTGGGAGCCCATTGCCCGTGTGTGGCCTCCGCTGTCCGTCGTCTGAGCTATTGCTGATGTCCCAAGCACAGACAGAATGCAGAGGAGAAAAGGAATCACATGACCTTGTTTTAGAGGCCACTTTTGAGTGACACCCCTCACTAAAGTCCCTACCGCACATTTTTAGCTGCGGCAAGACATGCGATTGAAAGTGATTTCAGAGTCCAAATCCATGGAATGGTTTTGGGGGCATTTGCTGGCTGTGGAAACAAAGAAGGACAGGCCTTCAGACAGTGTTTTAAAGATCCTGAGCCCTGGATGACAGCTGATCTCACCCCCTCTCTACTGCGGGTTAAATGGTGGCCCCCCAAAAGATATGTCCATGTCCTAACCCCAGCAACCTCAGGCTGGGAACTCATTCAGAAACAGGGTCTTTGCGAATGTAAGTGAAGGATCTGAGGTGAGCTCATCCTGGACGAGGGTGGCCCTAAATCCAATGACAGGTGTCCTTACAAGACACAGAAGAGGAGACACAGACACAGAGGAGAAGCCACATGAAGATGGAGGCAGAGATGGGAGGGACGCGGCCACGAGCCCAGGGTTGCCTGGAGCCTCAGAAGGTGGAAAAGGCAGGAAGGACCCTCCCCAGGAACCTCAGAAGAGAGCACAGCTCTGCCCCACCTGGATCTCAGCAGCCCTGCCCCACCTGGATCTCAGACTTCTGGTCTCCAGAGCTGGGACAGGATAATTCCCTTGGTTTTAGGCATATGGGTTTTGTTATGGCAGCCCTAAAAGATTAATTATACCCTCTTTGTCTCCCCATGTAAAGGGGACTAGAGACTCTTCATTACATGAAATGAGTAATCGATGCTGGTGATTAGCAAGCATATTGGTTTTGGATGCGTTCCATAGCTGATGGTGTAAGGGAGGGAGGGGAGAGATGCAGGCTATTTTAGGGCTGTGTGCACAGCAGGGACAGAAGGAGCGAGCAGAAAGCCAGCGAGTACCCTTAAGCTTTGTCATCCCCTTAATAGGGCTAATGGGATTTTCTACAGTGATCAGCCTTTGGCTTACCCTGGGCCTCCAGCAAGGAGCTCTGGCAGCACCGAGTGGCTGGCCGCCGCACCACTTGCTAACAGACCCACACTCCCTGCAGCTGGGACAACCAGGGGCTCTCAAGGCCAACTTGGCGTGGGACAAAGATGACTTCCCCCGAGGAACAGGCGTACCATCTGCTGACCGAGTACTCAAATGGGTTCATGGTCTCCCAGGTAGGAGCGTGGGGAAAACATTCCACTGAGCACTCTTGGATGCCGTTGGTGGGAGCTGGGCGAGGGCAATGGGGAGTGACAGCTTAATGGGTACAGAGGGTCCCTTAGGGGTGGGATGTCCTGGAACTATGGGCAGGTGTCCGGGCAAAGGCTGGGACCCTGGGGTGTGGGGCAATGTTTATCAAAAGACAGGGATCGAAATACTGAAAACATTCTGTGATAGGGCAATAGAGGGGCTCGTCCATTAACACACTAAAAAGCACGGTGATGCATTTAAACTAGAGGTGCGTCTGGGGGTCCGTCCGCAATGTAGCACGCATCAATATCTCATCCCTTCCTCTGACTGAGTGCATATTATCCTGGGTGAAAATGGGAGACACAGAGGCCAGGTGGTGTGTGATTCCATTTATATGAAACATTCAGAATATGCAAATCCATAGAAACAGAGTGGTGGTCGCCGGGCACTGGAGGGGGACTGCCAGTGGGGATGGGCTCTCCTTTTGGGGGGATGAGAATGTTCTGGAATCAGACAGAGCTGGTGGTTGCACAACGCAGTGAATGTGCCAAACGCCCCTGAGTTATTTCGTTTACAGTGGTTAATGCCGAATCTCCTGCTACGCGAATTTTAGTTCCATAAAAGAGTAGAGGCAAGTTATAATTAGATTTTATATATATATATTTTGTATAGTCCTTCATTTATTTCTTTTGTTAAATTTTTTTCAAAATTTTTTATTTAAATTCAAGTTAGTTAACATAGAGTGTATTACTAGTTTCAGGGATAGAATTTAATGATTCATCCGTTGCATATCACACTCAGTGCTAATTATATCACGTGACCTCCTTCATGCCCATCCCCCAGTTACCCCATTCCCCACCCACCTCCCCTCCAGCAAACCTCAGTTGTTTCCTAGAGTTAACAGTCGCTTGTGGTTTGTCTCCCTCTCTGACTTCACCTTATTTTATTTTTCCTTCCCTTCCCTTATGTTCATCTGTTTTGTTTCTTAAATTCCACACGTGAGTGAAATCATACAGTATTTGTCTTTTTCTGACTGACTTACTTCACTTAGCATAATACCCTCTAGTTCCATCCACCTCATTGCAAATGGTGGGTATTCGTCCCTTCTGATGGCTAAGTAGTAGTCCATTGTATATATGGACCACATCTTCTTTATCCATTCATCTGTTGAAGGGCATCTCGGCTCCTTCCACAGTTTGGCTATTGTGGACATTGCTGCTATGAACATTGGGGTGCAGGCGCCCCTTTGGATCCCTACATTTGTATTTTTGGGGTAAATGCCCAGTGGTGCAATTGCTGGTTTGTAGGGTAGCTCTATTTTTAATGTCTTGAGGAACCTCCATACTGTTTTCCAGAGTGGCTGCACCAGTTTGCATTAGATTTTATATTTTAAGGCTCCACCGGTGTCAGGGCTGTGGGATGAGGATCTTAGCAGTGGGGGGTGGTCTTTGGTGGGACGCACACATGCTGTGCTGGAAATCTCTGGGGTCCAGGCGCTGAACATGTCTATATGGACAGTTGTGTGGATGCAGAGGGCAGGAGAGCATTCAAACCTCCCCGGCTTTTTGCAGTGAAACTCTTAATTTTGAGAACACACAGCTTCACCAGGTAGTGGCTGAGCATCCACAAGGCGGAGAGATACCCAAGGACGGCAGTCGCTGGGGCGGAGGGTCTGGGGCTGCAAGATTGGGGTGATGTGTGCAGCCAGTCGAGTCCAAACTCGAAGGAAACCATGGTGCCGTGTGGGTGTCGGTTGTATTTCAAGTGCCCTGTGGCAGACATCGCGAGACACAAAGATGTCTTGGCTTCCCTCGGTCACTGACTCGCAGGTATTGTAATACTACGGTGCTTTGCGCTTGATTCATAATCGAAGAGGGTGCTGACTTTGGGTGGAGGTCACTGAATATTGAAGCAGAATGTCTTCCCCAACCGAGCTCACGGATCCCCCCAGATTTGGTCTGTAGACCCCCAAGGGTTAAGAATTCCTATTGTAGAGCCTTTGAGATACGGAAAAGGAGCATCCTTCTACAAAATAATCATCATAATTTGCTGTGTTTCTGTTGCTTGAAGATGTGACTGACTTGTGCTCACAAGATGTTTCCTGGCCAGCTGGGGCTGTTTGCTCCTCGCTCACACTGGTGTTGGACAGGTTATAAATCTTGGGAGGAAAATCCCATTCAGTACACGTGAGGATATGTTACCTAGTTGTCACGAGTTTAATAGAAGAAGATGGAACACAACCTTCACAGAATAAAACTTAATATGACCTTGACAGAATAATACTTAATACGACCTTGATACAATAAAACCTAGTATGACCTTGATAGAAAAAATCTTAATAGGATCTTGATGGAATAAAACATAATACAATCTTGATAGAATTATACTTAATACAACCTTGATAGCATAATACTTAATATGACTTTGATATAATAAAACCTAATATGACCTTGATAGAATAAAACCCAATAGGATCTTGATACAGTAATACTTAATATGACCTTGATAGAATAAAACTTAATATGACCTTGATAGAATGACTTAATAAAATCTAAATACAGTAGGAGTTCACACAACCTTAGTACAAGATGTCATATAGTCATAACAGGAGTTAATGCAACCTTAGCAGTGTAAGAAATAATATACCTTTAACCGAGCAAGAGTTAATACCGTCTTGATAGAATAAGACTTGAAACAGCCCAAGTTAAAGCAGTTTGTGCACCGTTAATAGAAGAAAAGTTCATACAACATTAATAGGACAAGTTAATAAAACCTTCATAGAATAACAAGGAATGGAACCCTCAAAAGAGTTGATCCAATCTTAATAGAATAAGAGTTTGTGTTCCCCTCACAGAACGCAAAAGGAAACAACATTAACAAGACTTAATATGAGCTTAATAGAATTTTATAGATGGAGCGTACAAATAACCTTGATAGAACTTTACTCCAGTGATTCTCAAATGGGGACTTGGCCCCCAGGGGCTACTCAGCAAGGTCTGGGGATATTTTTGGTTGTCATGGCCAGGATAGGGGTGCTCCTGGCTTGAGGTGGGTGCAGACCACGGACGCAGCTCTATACCCTACAGTGCCCAGGACGCCCCACCCCAGAGAGCCAGGCAGCCCCAGATGTCAGCTGTGCTGGGGTCCAGAAACCCTGCTTTCATGGAATAAGAGTTAAGAGGACCCTACTCACAGAATAACAGCAAATGCAGTATCACCCCTCACCACCACGGCCGCGCGCGTGTGTGGTGTAGGGCTTTCCGTGTGCTCAGTGAAAAAGCAAACACCAACCTACTTACTTCCTCAGATAGGATGGGGACGGGTCTTACTTTTATTCACGTTCGTGCACGTATGGGACCAGTGCTGATCACTGTGTGGAGTGAGTGCCGTGGGACACGCACCTGGGCTCCAGGACCATCTGTGCACATGGGATGTGAGTGTGTGTGTGTCCATCCTGGCCACTATCAGTGAGGCCGCCCCAGCCTTGGCACCACCCATCCAAACACTGTGTGCAGGAGGGGGAAAAATGCATTGACTTATCCATGTTTTATACTTTATGCGTTATTTTCAGGTACGACCTGCTAAGTTCGTTAAACAGATAAACGGAAGAAAATACATTTTAAGACACTGACAGTGTAGGGAACACTGACCTCTGAACAGCAACAACAAAACGTAGTATATGTATTTCCTTGTTTGCAAAATTAACACAACCCAATTTAAACATTTTATTTTACATTTTCAAAATTAAATTAAAAATTTTAATGAGTTTAAACATTTGAAAATTTTCATTCTTTAATTTTTTAAAAATTCTTTATTTTTTTGAAAATTTTATTGTTTTTAAATAGACATAACATAAATTTTACTATCTCCACCATTTTTATGTGCACAGCTCAGGGGCATTGAGCACATTCACCCTGTTGGGCAACCACCCCCCTCCATCCATTTCCAGAACTTTCCATCTTCCTAACTTGAAGCTCTGTCCCCATCAAACGCTAACTCCCCGTCCCTGTCCCCAGCCCTGGCGCCACCCTCTACTCTCTGTCTCTGTGGCTGGGACTCCTCTAGGGACCCCGTATACGTGGAATCACACAGGATTCGTCCTTCTGTGTCTGGCTCATGTCACTCAGCACCACGTCCTCAAGGTCACCCATGTCATAGCAGGTGCAGAACATCCTTCCTTTTCAAGGCTGCGTCATATTCCACTGTGTGCGTGGACCATACTCTGCTCGTCCATTTGTCCGTTGGTGCGTGCTTGGTTCTTAAATGTTTTGGGTACTGTAGATAATGCATCAGTGAACATGGGTGTACTAGTATCTCTTCCGGTCTCCACTTTCAGTTCTTTTGGGTCCATATGCAGAATTGGAATTTCTGGTTTCTACGGCCACTCTATGTTCGATTTTTTAAGGAACTGCCATAGCGTCTTCCATAGCAGTGCAGTGTCCCCCGAAAACGCACCCCTGGCTGCCCATGGTGAGTACGGTTCCTAGGACACTCAAAGCTGGCCCCTTGTTTCCGAGGTTCTGTTTGCCGCCTGTGAGCTGGGCGTGTTTGACCTTCTGGCTGAGGCCCCAGAGCCCCTGGGTGCGGCGGCAGTGGCTGCACGGCTGGGCACCAGCTCCTGTGGGACAGAGCTCCTGCTGGACACCTGTGTGTCCCTGAAGCTGCTCCAGGTGCAAACAAGGAGGGGAAAAGGTAAGCATGTAGACATTATGTAAGTGAATGGGCATGGCTGGGTGTCAATAAAACTTGATTTACAAAGACAAGCGGTGGGCCAGGTTTAGTGCCCAGGCTGTACTTAGCTGTCCTCATTCCAGAGAGGTCTCCACATGCTGGTGTGCACATTGGTACCCTCATGAAGTATCCAATGAGCAAGAAAAAATGAGGAAAAACATCACATCGGCGTACTTCTCAATCAAACTAAATTTATCCAGCTAAAGGGTTGCCATTCTTTATATTACATTTTTCTCTTATGGAATATGGTGGTGGTAGGTTTGTTTTTTTTTTTTTTTTATGTCCTTACTTTGCAAAATTCAAAGTTTCAACTCTATGTCACTCATTCTGACCATTTTTAGAATTGTAGATTCATGAAATTGCAAATGTAGAGAGCATTGCTTGAGCCAGAGCACATGAGAACAGGAGTGTTGGCCTGGCTGTGGCAGCCATGGTCAGTGGCCTTTGTGATTGCGGCATGGAGTCATGCACCAGTTGGGGTTCTGGGGTGCAAATACCAGGGATGGGTTAACTTGAGCATGCTATGGGGTTGACGGCTCTCAGGTACCTGGGTGTGGAAATCAAGCAGGTACAAGGGTGCAAGCCATCTGCAACCACCACCAGTCACTCCCTGAGAACAGTCTTTGCACATCACACGTACTGGGGTGGCTGACCCTGAGCTTGGAGGACCCTGACCCAGGAGGACACCTCGGTCAGGAGACATTGGGTGCAGGGGGATGCTACTGGAGGTGGCGTCTGGCACAATTATCAGTTGTCCTTTGGCCCTGGGGCATTTGGTTGGTGCCAACACCCAGCTGGGGACCACCCCATGCAACACAGCGGGGGCTCTGTGGGAAGCAGCGTCCCCAGGAGAGGAGACAGGGAGGTAGGCTCAGGCATGGGACTGGCCATTTGCAGATGCTGCAGGGTGGGGTAGCTCACAGTGGGGCATCTGCCCAGAGAGCACCGGGGCTGTTGTGGGCCTGGGTCTGCACATCCTCCCCAGGGCTTTGTTAAAATGATGACATTCGCCGGGGTTGGCTGCCTACTGCTTGGCTGAGCGTGGCAGAAAGGCAGCCCCTGCTCCATCAACATGATTCCAGTTTTGGAGATTGTTGTATCACCAGTAGAGTGTGTATCCAGATCAGGTGTCATTTTAAAGCCCAGGGATTATAGTATAGGGTTCCCCGTCTGCTCACTTGCCCTTCCCACCTGCTGCACCACACTTTCCAATGGGATTTGCCAAAACAGAATCGAGCAGGTGGGCGCCACCCTGCTCCTCGGGCATGAGGCCCCAGCTGTGGCTGCAGGCCTTTTGATGCCCCTAGGCGAGAATCCGCTTTCAGCCCTGATATTGCCGATGCTGGCATCAGCACATGGCAAGGACTTGGAATCTAACTTAGCCTTTTGTGTTCTCTGTGTTTGTTTTCAGCTTTGTACCAAAACACAGAGCTCTCCAGCACCTACCTGGTCAGGGCCAGTCTCAAGTGCCAGGCCAACATGCTGCGGTACCTGGCCAGGACGACATATCTGTGCTGGGGCCACGTGGCCCAGGCCGTGAGGTGGGCATGGCCTCGATGGTGTGGACTGTGCGCCGGGGCTCCCTGGGGGCTGGTTTCAGGGGGTCTGTGCAGCTGAAGTGCCAGGTTCCTTGCAGAATCAAACACGACCCTGCTAGGTCTGGATAATCCAGAGCAGTTGTGAGAAACCCCCATGGTCCTGGCTGAAGGAATTCACGAAATGCAAATCTGCTCAATTAAGAGTCCTTGTGCTTCAGTGGTCTCCAGGGAAAGGGCCTGGGGCTGAGGAGCAAAGCGGGGAAGATGGCACCCAAGACACTGCCTGAATCATGCTGGTTGCGCGCCCCACAACTGCTCTTGGGCTCTGTGCTGTGGGTGTCTGGGGCTGGATGACTCTCTGAGGTGGGGCGTCCTGGGCTGTGCAGGGTGTGGAGCAGCACCTCTGGTCTCCTCCCACCAGGTGCCAGTACAATCTCCCTCATCGTGATAATAAAAAAATGCCCCCAGACATCGACAAGTGCCTCTTGGAGGCAGAATCACCTGCAGTTGGGAACCAGTGACATAGATGTATGGATACATAGATGGGCAGGTAGACAGGTGGTAGGTAGATAGATACAGGGATGGATGGATGATCATATAGGGATGGCTAGATGGGTGGATGGATGATGGATGGATGGATGGATAGATGATAGATAGAGGGATGGATGAATGATAATATAGGGATGGCTAGATGGGTGGATGGATGGATGGATGGTATGATGGATGGATAGATGATAGATAGAGGGATGGATGAATGATAATATAGGGATGGCTAGATGGGTGGATGGATGCATGGATGGTATGATGGATGGACAGGTGGATGGATAGATGATAGGCAGATATGGGGATGGATGAATGGATAGATATCATGGATGGTTAGATACACAGATAGTATAGGGATGGTTAGATGGGTGGATGGATGGTTGGATGGATGGACTGGTGGATGGATGGATGGATGGATGGATGGATGGATGGATGGATGGATGATTGATTCATATAGGGATGATGGATTATAGATGGTAGATTCATAGATAGATAGATACAAGGATGGATGGATGGTTGAATGGACAGGTGGATGGATGGATAGATGGTTGGATGGATGGACTGGTGGATGGATGGATGGATGGATGGTTGGATGGATGGACTGGTGGATGGATGGATGGATGGATGGATGGATGGATGGATGATTGATACATATAGGGATGATGGATTATAGATGGTAGATTCATAGATAGATAGATACAAGGATGGATGGATGGTTGAATGGACAGGTGGATGGATGGATAGATGGTTGGATGGATGGACTGGTGGATGGATGGATGGATGGATGGTTGGATGGATGGACTGGTGGATGGATGGATGGATGGATGGATGGATGGATGGATGATTGATACATATAGGGATGATGGATTATAGATGGTAGATTCATAGATAGATAGATACAAGGATGGATGGATGGTTGAATGGACAGGTGGATGGATGGATAGATGGTTGGATGGATGGACTGGTGGATGGATGGATGGATGGATGGTTGGATGGATGGACTGGTGGATGGATGGATGGATGGATGGATGGATGGATGGATGATTGATACATATAGGGATGATGGATTATAGATGGTAGATTCATAGATAGATAGATACAAGGATGGATGGATGGTTGAATGGACAGGTGGATGGATGGATAGATGGTTGGATGATGATAGATATAGGGATGGATGATAGATAGATGATAGTTGAATGGATGGACAGCAAGCCAGATGGATGGATGATACATAGATATAGGGATAGATGGATGGATGATAGATAGGTAGGTAGGTAGACAGATTGATAATAGATGGATATTGATGGATAGGTATTGATAGATATTAATAGATAATAGATGAACAGATATTGATAGGTACAGATGGATATTGATAGATATGAATAGACATATATAGATATTGATAAGTAGGTATAGATAGATGTCAGATACTGATAGGTACTGATAATAGCACAGTAAGCCTTCTCCTGCCCCCGGATGCCGACCGATGAGTCCTGTGGACATCAGTGTCCCCTGACCGCACATCATTTTCGAGCTTCCTTCACACTGTCTTTAGAACCCGCTCCTTCCTTGCCCACATGGCAGAGCCAGGCTAGACGTGCAGCCTGCCTCTCTGAACACGTGTGTGTTCCGTCCCAGAAGGGGGTCCGAGCATGTGGTGACTGAGTCCTGTCCCCTGCTTGTTCTGTGTGTGGTGGGAGGTGAGGATGTGTGACCCCACGCGTGCATGCTCCCTGAACGTGGCAGATCCTGGGTGACCGCGTCCTGCCTGTTTGCAGGGACGGCAAGAACCAGTATCAGGAGGCATTTGGGGTTCCCTCTGACGAGCTGTTCACCGCCATCTACAGGTAACGCCGAGCGCCCACGCATGCAGGGTGACGCTTCCTTTCCACACACTCACTGGGCAGAATACGTGGGTCCAAACGGAGCAAAACAGAGGGACGTTGATATTTAAAATAAAAAAAAAAAAAGACAGATTTGTTTGTGTTTGTCAGTGTCCTGAGCAGGCGGGAATCTGTCCTTACCCCCAAGGTGCTCTACGTGAAGCAACAGTGATGTAGAAAAATGAGGAATGGGTTTTGCTTGGGCCAGAGTTACCCAGGTAGTAGGTCAGCTCTATGCACACACATGGGGCTGCTCTTGGCGTGGGGTCTGGTACCACAGTCCCCAGTTGGCGATGCCCCAGTGGCTCATTGCAGGGTTCCTCGCTGGTCGAGGACCGGGAAAGGGGAGAAGGATGTGCATGGGGTGTGGAGTCCTCAGGGCTGGTGCCTGTGCTTTGCCCGGTGCCTCTCCTCCCGTCCTGTGCTTTGCCCGTTTCCAAGACCCCTGCTCCGGCCACAGCTTCTCCCCTGATTTGGGTATCCACACGATCTTGATGAGCGTGGTTTCGCATGCAGATCTGAGGGCGAGCGGCTGCAGGTGATGCGAGGTCTGCAGGACGTCTGGAGCATCAGCGGGAGGCATGTGCTGGCCGCTTTTGACCTGTCCCCGTTCCCGCTCATATGCGACATTGGTGGTGAGTGTCGGCCCCACGCATGGAGCTGTGTCTTAGGGCTAGGGAGGGAAGACAATGGGGATCCCATTTAGGATCGGGGACAAGGCATCCTGTGCGCATCCCACAGTCTGTGGGGTTCCAGCTCCTCCCCGAACATGGCGCACCCTCTGTGGTTCTGACCCCATGCATTAGGGCCGGACCAAGAATCTCTGCTCCTAGGGACGCGGATGCTGCTGGGGCCCGGGCCACGCGGCTGTAGACATTGGCATTGCTCAGCGTGACAAGGGAGGCTTTAGAGGATGGTGGGGTGCAGCCGTCACGGAGCTCCTGGAAAGCAGTTAGCAAAGCCATCGAATCGACCTTCCCACGCTGCCTTCCCGGGGCAGGCAAAGCGTCGTGTGGGGCTGCAGGGGTCCACCGGGTTTTCTGGGCTCTGAGGGTCCTGATACTAACATGGATGAGAAGGATGCCCACATCTTCAGCGTCTCCCGTGGCTGAAGGCTGGGCGTGGCATATCCTAGAGCAGATGCAGGAGTACTGGGTGTTGATCATCCCTGTCCTAAAGGGTGGAAATGTGGGGTTCGGTGGAGGTGGAGGTGGGGCAGCCAAATCTAACCCCTGGTCCCTTTCAAGCGAATGCTCTTGCCCTGACCATCCCATGCTGGTCCCATAGAGGAGGCATGGGGAGCATGAACCCCATTAGATGGGGATTCAGGGGCTCCAGACACCATGTTTGCCTGGGTGCATGTTCTGGGGGTGAAGCCATCCTGATGTGGCCCTCCCGACGTGGGCATGGCTCCATCCTTTGAGCAACACAATGGCTCGCTGGTTTGGGCTGAGCTGCCTGGGATGCAGACAGGCTTCAGGCTGCATCTAGGGGGCCCCCAGTCATTGGTCCCCAGATCTGAGATGCTCAGACCATAGCCAACATCACGGCAATGTCCCCCCACCGTCTTGGGCAGCAGGACGCCATGACTGGGAAACTTGATGTGGTTTATTCAAAAGCGGCCCCTGTGCCTGGCTCTCTGTGTGACTTTGGGCACGTTCCGTGGTCTCTCTGTGCCACAGAATCCTCGGGTAATGGGGCAGTCCCCACATGGGACAGTTGTGGTGCCCAAGTGCGTGTCTGCCTGTGAGTCACACAGAATGGGATCATAGTGGTCAATGGGTTGGTCCAGCCAGGAAGATTCGTAGATTCAGGTGCTCATAGGTGATGATGGAGCCGTGAAGACCTCCATGGGGGGCAGAACCACATCCCCCATGTGGATGCCCCCTGGGGGTCGATGGTGGGCCAAGGCACATGCTGCCCACACATTCCTGTCCGTCTGTCCTGTTCTGTGTCCACTTCCAGGCTGTTCTGGGGCTCTGGCCAAGGAGTGCACCTCTCTGTACCCTGGGTGTCGGGTCACCGTGTTTGACATCCCCGAGGTGGTACAGATGGCCAAGAAGCACTTCTCATTCCTGGAGGAAGCGCGGATCAGCTTCTGTGAAGGTGGGTTGTTTCCATGGGCTCTGCGTGTGCACGGGGAATCATAGATGCATCCCCCGGGGGCTCAGGTCGGACCGAGGATGCACCTCGGGCATGGCTTCCTCCGCCCTGCAGGCAACCACCCTCAACTTAGAATTATTATTGGTGATACTTGGAAAACGGTGTACAGCTGGATAGTTTTCATACACTTAGTTCTTTCTTGAGTATTTGGCTGGATTGAAGAGGTTTCCTCAAAATTTGTGTCCACCCAGAATTTGTGGATGGGGCCTTATTTGGAAACACGGTCTTTGCAGATGTGATGAAGTGAAGGATCGGGGATGAGCTCATCCTGGATCAGGGTGGCCCTAAATCCAATGACAGGTGTCCTTGTAAGAGACAGAGGAGGAGACACACACACAGGGGAGAAGCCACGTGAGGACAGAGGCAGAGACGGGAGGGATGTGGCCACAAGCCCAGGGACGACTGGAGCCCCAGAAGCTGGAAGAGGCAGGGAGGACCCTCCCCTGGAGCCTCTGGAGGGAGCACGGTCCTGCCCCGCCTGGATCTCAGTGGCCCTGCCCCGCCTGGATCTCAGCTGTCCTGCCCCGCCTGGATCTGAGACTTCTGGTCTCCAGAGCTGGGAGGGGATGAATTCTTGTGGTTTAAGCCGCAGCTGGTGTTGCTTTTCTTACTCAGCCCCCAGGACATGCATGCAGGTGTCTAAATCCAAAGCACCAATGGATGACAGTACATGAACTGGGTTAAAGGGAAGCTCAGGACATTTGCTGACTCAGATCAGGGAGACTCGGCATTCTGAGGCTCAGATGCTACCATCATGGCTGGGATCGTGCACCTGTAGGGTTGAATACTGTCTTTATGTAATATTCCCAAACTTTGACCATCAGGGATATTTGAGGGGCCTTAATGTTCATTTTTAAAAACATTGCATTAAAATATTATATATATAATATATATATATATATATAATTTTATAAAAATATAAAATCTTATATTTTAAAATATAAGAAACCTGACCAGGTTTGGGGCCCCTTAAATTTTGCACACATGGAGAGTGCCTGACTCTCCTTACTCCAAACCTGGCCTCCGGGAGTCTTTATCACACGTCTTGGAGAGGATGATCGACTTATTTATGTTCTTCATCTGGAAAATGGGAGAAATACACCGACGTCAGAGGTTGGGGGTTCAGGTGAGAAGAGTGGATTACTTTGTTATTACACAGCTGAGCTGGGCTTTTGATGTCTCTGCCGTTGCTCGTGAAGGGAAAGGTGGTGGAAGCTTCCCGTGTGTTCTTCATCTTGGGGTCTGGATTGTCTCCTTCACCTGCTGCACACAAACAGATGGCCCACCGAATGTGGCCCTCAGGCCAGAGTTTGCCGACCCCTGTCTTCTGTCGCTGACGGAAGAAAATCGGTTTGGAGAACTCCCCCTTTGCTCTGCCCTATCTCATGGGGGCAAATGTCTGTGGGCCCCGGATTTCCTGGGAGCCTCAGAACAGGGCAGAGTGATGGACTGGCCAGTGCAGCCTCCAATGCATACTCTTCCCGAATTCCTGTGAATTTGTAGAGTTGGGACAACATTCGGCTGCTGGTTGACCCAGCACAGCACAGGGCTATCCAAGATTTTTTTCCAAAATTGGTACTTCTTGCAGAAAAAATATTATAAGAGTTGAGTGTTTGACACCATGTATGCATGGAGGGTCCTTCTTGGGCATTTTTTTTTTTCCAAGCAGGAAAACATGCATCAACTATTGATTTACTTCAACTCATCGGACAGGAACTGCTGACCGATTGCTTGGGATCTCCTGAAATCCATGGCTTAGAGAGCCATTTACTTGCAACCTTAGGAAATAAGATAAAAGGAAAATCATTTTTCAGATCTGAAGGACGGAAAGGGACGCCAAACACCATTCCGAATTTTCTTGTCTTCACTGAGACTTCCTTTTGTTCAGGGCTAGGTCTTCCTGTCACAGCTCGGAAGATCTGGGGACGGGTCCACAGAGCTAGGTGACTTTTCCATCCTGGGTGCAGGTGTAGTCACACGGGATTGAGTGGCAGGCTGACCCCAGGGCACCTGCCTGTGTTATAGGGGATTTCTTTAAAGACCCGCTTCCGGAGGCAGATCTGTACATCCTGGCGAGGGTCCTGCATGACTGGACCGATGCGCGGTGCTCACACCTGCTGGCAAGGATCCATCGTGCCTGCAAACCAGGTAGGTCACGGGGCCGTGTGTCCATGTGCGCTTGTGGTACATTCAGGGTGGGATTGTGCTAGGCTCTTCATTTGGAGGCTAGGTACTGAACGCACGTGACAGGTAAGCAGGGTCATGCTCCCAACTGGCTTCCCTTCTGGATAAGTCATTAAAACAAAGCGACAGTAGTCCATTCTGTAACTAATCCCAGATAAGATTGCAGACATGGAAGGCTCCCAGGGTGCACACCTCGCTGGGTCAAACCCCTGTGTACCGTTAGGGCAGGGGGCATTTTGTGCACCTGCTCATCTCACCGTGCAAACTTGGCTGGTGCCCAGGGGGTGTCCTGTGTGCACGCATTCTACACATGAGGATGGAAGGCACCCAGGACAGTGGGAGAGATGGATGGGCTGGGGGCTGGGGCAGCCAGCCTGGAAGGTGGAGTGGGGGTCCTCAGGCTGGCTTGTCCCTTGCTCACGGCCGCCTCTCCCTGTCGCAGGTGGCGGCATCCTGGTGATTGAAAGCCTCCTGGATGCAGATGGGCGGGGCCCTCTGACCACGCAGCTGTACTCGCTGAACATGCTGGTGCAGACGGAGGGCCGGGAGCGGACCCCCGCCCAGTACCTCGCGCTCCTGGCTCCTGCTGGCTTTCAGGACTTCCAGTGTCGGAGAACCGGGGGCATTTACGATGCCATCCTAGCCAGGAGGTAGCTCCCCGTGGGTCTGCAGCGACCGGCCCAACTGAGCACCCTCACAAATGGGGGGTCTCTGTTAGCTTCCTCATTTCTGGGGGGCTGACAAGGGAGTGGGGGGCCTCTGATGACTGTTGTCAACTGCCCATCACTCTGTGGATTTTGTCTTGTTCCGTTTTATTCTAGTCTATTCTTCTTTTCTATTCTATTCCATTCCGTTCTGTTTCATTCTGTTCTATTTTGTTCTCCTCTATTATGTTCTCTTAAAAAAGGTTTTATTTATTTCTTTGACAGAGAGACTGAGCAAGAGCGAGCACAAGCAGGGGGAATGGCGGAGGGAGAAGGAGAAGCAGGCTCTCTGCGGAGCAGGGAGCCCAACGTGGGGCGCAATCCCAGGACCCTGAGGTCATGACCTGAGTCGAAGGCAGATGCTTAACTGAATGAGCCCCCTCATCTACTCCGTTCTACTCCATTCCATTTCTGTTGTATTCTATTTCATTCTATCCCATTTTCCAGCTTTCTGGCAGTATAATTGACAGAATTATATATGTTTGAGCTGTACAACATGATATTTCGATGTACGTGCACATTGTGAACTGATGACCGCAATCGAGCTAATTCACACACCCCACACCTCACATGGTGACTTTTTTGTTGTTGTCGCTGAGAACATTTCAGATCCGCGGTCTTAGCAATGCTCAAGTGTATGATAGTTAATTATAATCACCATCAACGTTATGTCCATAGGACTCATTCCTCTTCTCACTGAAAGTTTGTGCCCTGTGACCCCCATCTCCCTGTTTCTCCCCCCGCCCCTGGCAACCCCCTTTCTGCTCTCTGCTTCTGTGACTTCCACTTTTGTAGGTTTTGTCTTTCTCTTAGATGTGGCAGGTGCATTTCACAGGCTGCGTTTGGGGCAGCACTGACCAGAGTGGACACGGGACCTCTGCACCTTTTGCCCCCTTCACCCATTTCACCCACCCCACGTCCCACGTCTGCAAACCATGACTCTGTTCCCTGCATCGATGAGCTTGGTTCTTTGTCATTTACATTCCACGTAGAAGTGAGATCATACGGTATTTCTCTTTCTCTATCTCACTTGGCACAGTAATGCCAATTTTAATTTTTCTCTTGGTGTGGCATGAAATTTGCCATTTTAACCTTTTTTTTTTTTAGGTGCTCAGTGCAGTGGCATTGAGTGCATTCACATTGCTGTGTCACCATCTTCACCATCCATCTCCAGGACTTTCTCATTTTTAAACTGAAGCTCTGTCCTCATGAAGCATGAACTCCCTATCCCCTCCCTGAGACCCTGGCCCCCACCATCTTATGTTCTGTGTCTATGAACTTGCCTGTTTTAGATTAAATTGCAATATCTTAACAATGGATGTCTCCATGTGTGTGCGTTGTCCCCCCAGATTGTAACTTCTTGAGCAGCAGGTAGGATTTTCTGCCCTGAATTTAGGTGTTGAGTGGCCCAGACAAGGCAATACCCATCCCACAAACTGGAAAGTGCTATGGGATTTAGGGAATTAAGACTGGCAACCCATGACCTCAAGGTGGCTCATTAAAGTGTATGGTGCAGGGAGTCCAGCCAGTCGGCTTAAAGCCGAAATTGTTCCTGGGTGCAGCCATGCCTGGGGAGGTGAGCTGTGGTCACCCTGGTGCCGGGGTCCCCGATCTCAGCATCCGTGGCCAGTCAGCACTCACACACTTGTCTCCGAGACCCGGACGCAACACCTCCTGGTCCAGATCGTTCTTTTAACCGCCACGGGGCTGCAAGGGAACCCGTAGATAACCTTGAAGCTGTCGGAGGTCCCTGCAAGCAGGAAGGGCACAGCGTTGGCAATTTCTATTCCCAGGATTTGCATTCAAGAGTGACCTGACCTTGGGCAGGAGACCTGCCTTGTTGGACCTCCAGCCTTCACATTTAAGAGCGGGACTGGGTAATCTACAAATCCCTGTGTATCTTAGACCTTCTGTGAGTCTGAATGCATTGAAACCAGTGGTTCTCAAGTGGGGGTGATTTTGGTAATGTCTGGAGTCATTCTTGGGCGGTCCAGTGGGGAGGAAGTCCTGCTGGCATGTGGACTGGAGACCAGGGACGCTGCTCATCACCCTGTAGTGCCCAGGATGCCCCAGAGAGTGGTGCAGCCCCAGAGGTCCGCAGTGCCGAGGCTGAGAGGAGCCAGGTTAAAATGTGGCCCCACCGGAGCTTCGCTGATGCTCATGGCTCTAGGAACAAGGTTGGCTTCTAGGGACGTGCAAAAGTCTGCCCGGCCCTGGCTGGCTGAGGGCTCGGGTCAGGCTGATCTCACAGCAGGACGGCTGGAAGCCTGGCCCAGGGAAGGTCCGCTTCTCCTTCTGGGGATACGGGGACGAGCAGGGGTTGCAAGGACCTTCCTCAGATGGTGCCAACCAGCTCCTGGTTTGCAGAGTGTGTGCTTGCCGGCGTTGGTCCGGCCTCCGTGGGGCCAGGTGGACTCGCCAGAAGCCACCCTCTAGGACGCCAGCAGGCACCTGCTTTGGCTTCTTCCCCATTGTTTCTCAGGACAGCCTGCAGGGGAGGAGATGTGTGTAGCCTCCTCCTGCTGCCACGGCGACCGTGGACCGCTCGGGATGGGGATGCCCGTCTGGCAGCAGGTGGCGCCGTGGGGCAGCTGATGGAACAGGCTCCAGCATCCAGCAAAGGCACCAAATCCTGGAGACAGCGGGGTGACCCCCCCCCCAAGAGAAGCAGCCTTTATTCCTTTAAACGTCCAGTGTCACGAAAACCAGAACAATGTCCAAGAGTACATTTTCATCATTTTTTGTTGTAAAAGACAAATGCCAATTAATACAAATCCTAATACGAGTCAGTCTTGTACACTGAGAGCAAGGGACGTCTTGCTTCCTGATGTAAATAAGGGACAGCACCCTCCCACCTTCCTTTTCTTAGAGCATTTGCTTCTAGAGAGTTCTTTCTCCGTCTTCTGCAAATGTGCACATTTTCAAGAAGCCTGGGGCTGGTCTCAGGGCTCTGGGACCTGGGAGCATCTCTGGAAAGTGGTTGAGGAACAAAACACCTTTCTCCCAGTTTGCTGGTTGGGGGCGGGGGATGAGCCATGGTGACAGGCGTCCTGCTCACTCTCCCACAGGATCTTCAAACGAGGGGGCAACAGAGGCACAAGCAGAACATTTCCGTTAATTCACGTCAATTAGCAGGATGTTGCAGTCCGTGATTTTTTTAGCAGAGCGTCTCGTGAGGAATCCCTTCCAGGACAGGTGCGCGTGCAAAGTGGGGAACGTTGCTTCCTGCCTCCCCGCTCTGTCCCACCGCAGACGCTGCTCTGGGGTCAGATCCCATGAGTTTCCTGCGTTGTGTGCATGCTCTGAGCTCGGTCTCCTTCCTGGCTGCCTGGCAGACTTGACAAATGAGTCTGGATAGGATGAGCACCCCCTGGACCGGATCTGGGTTTCAAAGACCCATCGTGGGGGAACGACACCAGACCAAAAGGTTCTCATCGCGTTTCTCATTGAACAAACGTGTTCGCGAGCAGCGTCCATGATGCTGGGATGGTGGTGGGCTGGGGGGCGTTGCAGACAATGGAGCAAGGCACACAGCCAATGTCACATCAGGGCAGGGGGCTGGTCAGCCACACCGAAGCCCCGTCTTTCTTCCTTCTCTTGCAAACTTGGTGCTTCCCCGGTTTGTGGAAAACAATCAGGTGCTTGGAGACATTTTAAAAGCGCATAAAAACCAGTGCAAAACAAAAACAAAACAACCCCAAACCAGTGACCCACGCTACAACAGAGACGAACCGAAAACACATCATGCTCAGAGACAGAAGGTGCTCACAGAAGGACACAGTGTACGGTTCCGTTTATATGAAATGTGAAAATGTGGTGCCGAGAAGCTCCTCATCATTCATGGTCCCCCTGCAGCCACAGAGATGTCCGTAGAGTTCTCAAAGCGACTGCAGACCCTGAAGGAGAACATGAAGCTGCAGCTCGCACGGGAGGCTGGACCACAAAAGGGCCTGTGGACGCACGCTGGCGGCAGAGCCCGAGTCTCCAGACAAGGACGGGTTCCTACATCAAAATCTTGCAGGCCCAGTGATGAAAACCATGTCCTCCCCGCTACACGACATTCGTGTCTCCCCAAATGCACAAACGCTAAGGACTGACACCAAGGCTGAACACTGGTGTCCATGCAAACCCATTGTTTTTCGTTGATGTTCGTTGGTTTGTTTTTCTGGGACACCAGGAGCTCAACATTGTGTAAAGACCTCAGGCCTCTATCTGTTCCCACGATGCGCCATCTGCATCTCCTGGTGTCAGACGCAGGGAGCACAGTTTGACATGAAGAATCCAGAAAATTATACCCAGTGTGCCGAGAGCGACGGCCCCCTGGAGCTTGGGCAAATTCCTCGCTGTGTGTTCGCCACCGTGCACTGAGGACGCCTCCCGTGGGTGCCCACGGGTGTTTTATATCTTGTCTGCTGGCACATCCGTCGGAGGTTTGTTCTAGGAACCCGGGACCAGAGAGGATGTGAGTAGTTTGAGGACAACCGTCCTCGGGTGGACAGAGGTCGTGGGTGCTTTCCCTACGGAGAGACGCCAACATTCCTTGAGAGGCATTTATGGAAATCATGATTTTAGGAAAGCCATACGTCTTCATCCCCACCTAAGACGAGATTGATGGAAACAAATATAGTGTGCAAAGTACCAGAAAAAAAATTAAAAAAAAAAATAAAACATCATTCAAAATGTCTGATTAGTCGTATTTTCCTAGGGTAGATTGCGTTGTTGGGGACAGACTCGTTGAGAAGGAAAGTCCCTGAAAAACACAGGGACGTGTGGCCCCGTTGAATTTAAAAGAAAACGTGTTTCAAAAGGTTGCGCCAGCAAGCTAGAACCCCCTCCCCTGGGTTTCTCTGACGGTATAAGCTTCCACAGTGGGACAACGTCAGCGGAACTGAACGTTTTCCAGAGGAAATGTTCCTGTTCCTTGTAGATCCTCTCCTTGGAGCTCCATTCCGGCACAAAATAAAACCCCTTTGTGTGCAGGGGGCAGATACATGAAGCCCCCCATCTGAAGACGAGTCATCTCTTGACCATTATTTCTGCTCTGACTAACGTTATTGCTCCCCGCCCCCCGCCCCGCCCCACCACTCCTGGAGAACCGTCCTGTCTGTAGGAAAAACCATGTAGAAATACATTATTGAAGGAAGCAGCGATAAACGGCTCCAGAAACACCACTGTGTTTACAGAGCCCTCATGCCCAGAGTATCCCATGGGACTGGCTATGCCAAAATGGATTTGCAGCACTGGTGCAAATGCACACAGGGACAAGCTCGGTGAGGACCCGAGTGCCTTTGGTGAGGACGCCCCAGGGAAGAACCATCACCCACCCCCTGTGTGCATACTGGTGATGGGCGTGCACTGGAGACGCTTTACAGGATCCTCCAGATTCAGGCCGAGCCATCTCTGCTCGGTGCCCCGTATGATGGACACCTGCCTGGTCCCATGACAGAATGACTTCCGGGTGGGCTCAGCCAATGGGCGGCAGTGGCAGGACAGAAAGGGGAGAGAACAGAGAGAGGAGCCGGGGTAATTCTTCCTCAGTGCTTCACCAGGGCTGGCTGGTCAGGATTTGCAGGTAAGTGGCTCCTTTTCCTTGAGCCAAGCCTCTTGGACTTGCTTCTTGAGACCTGGGGGTGCATCGCCCTCCCTTGGGGATCCCTTTCACTGAGTCCACCCTGCTGGAGTGTGCCACCTGTGACGTGCAAGCTGCTGACCCACACGGGAGGGAAGCAGGTAGCTCTCTAAGTGCCAGGCTGTATGAACAGATATTACACTCTCCTGATCAGAACTTGACATCACCAGCTGAACAATATCATAGCTTCTCACTTTTTAAATATATTTTAGGGGCACCTGAGTAGCTCAGTTGGTTAAGCCCCCTCAGTCTGACTTTTGGTTTCAGCTCAGGTCACGCGCTCAGGCTCCTGGGATCGAGCCCCCACATCGGGCTCAAAGCTCAGCACGGAATCTACTTGTCCCTCTCCTTGCTCCTCTTCTCTCTCTCTCAAATAAATCAAATCTGTAAAAAAGTCTTTTAAAACATTTTATTATTAAGTAATCCCTACGCCCAATCTGAGGCTCAAACTCACCACCCAGAGATCAAGAGTCCCACGTCCCACTGACTGAGCCGGCCAGGTGTCCCGCGGAGTTTCCTTTTTATCTTCTCATGTGATTCCTTAACAAAATATGAAGTCACAAAGTAGGGTTTTTTGTTTTTGTTTTTAATAATAAGATGTTAGTAGGTTCAAATGCCTACAAAAATAGCCAGGATTGGAAAAGTAGAAACTCAAATTGCTTTTTAAAAATGCTTCATAGTAAAATCGTTCCCCAGATACCTGACCCCCAACCGGACTCTGACCTAAGCAGATGGGCGGTGGGGCTGGGGGACCTTTCCAGAAAGCCACTTCCTGAAGGAGCGGGTGTCACCGTGCACAGCAGGGGGCACCCTTGGCTCATTGGCTCTTCAACCTGCTGGTCAACCAGATGTCTCTTTAGAAATTCATCCTGGGGAGAGAATGCTAGATTATCTTTTTGTAAACAGATGTTTCCTTAATGAGACCAGCTGCCATGGTGGACTCCGCCTCCCGTGTAAGATGTCTATGCTAGGAATTTACAACCCACATTAGCCAAGAGGACACTCGCATTTTCCCCTCTTCTCCTGCTCTTCATCTCCTCATCACAGAGCTTTCTGTTTCTCTTGGATTTTTGTGCATGACAATTTCCAGAGAATTTGTTAGGCAAAGTGGGGACTCTGCCCGCAGAGCCATGACACAGGAGATCCAGTAGAGGACGGGAAAGGGAGTCAGTGCCTTGGCTCACTTCAGGGAGTTTGTTGGAAATCTGTCATCTCCGTCTTGGCCCTGGTGCCCATCAGTCTTGCGAAGGTGGGATGGGTGACAAAGCAGGCCATTGGCACACTCTGACCGGGGGAGTCTGCCTCTGAAACACAGACTGAGTTTGTGACAGGGGTGTCGGGGGCTGGAAGGTGGATGCATCCTCATCCATACACAGGGGTAGGTGGCCCTGTGGGGCATCTGTGGGGGGATACCCAGGCCGCTCCTCCAAGGGTGAAGATGGGGCACCTCAGAGCATGTTGGTGTTTGAGACATGGCACAGTTGGGGATGAAAGCATGTGGGGTAGGAGGCACCAGGCGATGGCCAGGCCGGACGGCTCTGCAGGCAGGGCTCACTAAACTGAGGACCCAGTGACAGAGCTGGCGGGGGAAAGTGCCGTTTGGACCACCGCCATTCCGTACTCAGGAGGCAACACAGACCCAGTACGTCAGCCATGAGGACGAGCATGCATTAGCGGTCTCACGTCCTGGGGTATTCCCCGCAACTTCGTGCAGTTGCAATTTAATGTCACCCTGACACGGCTGTACGCCAAAGATGGTGACACAAGGGCTTAGAGACATGCACTTTTCCAGGGATTCCAGGTAGAGACGGGCTCTCCGGCACTCATACTTAACTGATGACTTCTAATCCTTAACCTGCTGTTGCCTGTGGAGACGGGACTGCTGTGTCACCATTGCACTGCGTGTGTGATTTTTCATGTCTGCATAAAGACATGCAAAGGTTTCTCCTTTCGTAGGATGTTCAGGTGATCTCTCATGGTTTGCTAATGTAAATGACCCGCCGATGTCCTCATGCACCCATTCATTGCTTTGTATTTCTTCCATGATTAGTGAAGTGCACATTTTACGGGCTTTATTTTCTTGGATGAATGTCCAGGTCATGGTCTTGGCTTTGGCTGCCACTGGTTAATTTGTCTCATTAAAGTAATCGACGCTGCTCCGTGCTTTCGATGCTTTCTGGCTTATGCTGGTTTACAAACGTTTATGTTTTTGGAAATAAAAGTTGACATTATTTTTCTGTTTACAAAGGAGGGTAGTCCTCATTCTACTATATCTGGGACACTAGAAGTACTCTTAGAAATAATATCATTTGTGCCATTCCCCACCCCTGAGAGTTTTACGATGCCCATTTCTTGGAATTCTTTTATGACCCGTGAGTGATTTGCTCATGCTGACCTCTGGGTTTGGGCTTCAGCATCTCCTCCCATGGTGGCCCTCACTGGGGAGAGAGAGAGATTTTCTCCCCACGTCCCCTCAAGGGTATCTGGGCTGGTTTAGTAATTAAATGAGTATGAGACAGATTAACATGACAAAAAAGTGCAAAGTTTTATTACGTGTGCACAGAAGTCCAAGAACAAAATTAAAACCCAAAGGAATGACCAAGGCAGGCAGTTTTTATACATTTTGACTGAAGAGGCAGTGCATTTCTGAGGGATGGACAGGATCAGGAACACAGGGGTTTGGGAGCTATCACGAGTAAGGAATTCTGAGCAGAATTGAGGTGGATGTGAGATTAGAAACAAAACTTAAGGTTGCTTCTGATCACTTTCTTGACTTGTAGGTCTTCATCTCTGGTTATAGGATGTCTTTTTGGTTCTAAGTATGGGGAGGGCATGCTTCATATGCCAGATTTGTTTCCTGCTTCCAGGGGGACACAGGAGGGTCTGAGGGTCCTTCTTGCATCTGCTGTGTATTAAGTATCTTCTACCAAACACAATCAACATGACTTTGCGGGATATTTGTGGGCGACCTGCCTTGAGCTCACCATCCGAATGGTCCTTTTGATTCATGCCAGGGAGCCGTGTGCTTGAGGTGACCCACGTGTCTCTTAGGGCTGCCAAAAACGACAGAGGCTCCATGTGCAAGAAACACATGTGCCACACGAAGACAAAATAGGTATCTCCACAAAGCAGAAGCAAAGAGCGTTCACAACGGGAAAACGTCAGAGTACATGCAAACGAGTAAAAAGTAAGAAGAATCACTAGTAATTTCACCCACAGAGGGAGATGCTGTGGGCATTGCCTGTGATTTGGAGGCTTTTTCTCTACGGTCCGTGAGGGGGTGTCTGACCCAGAAACACCGGGATCCAGGGTATGTGCCGAATGTGATCCGTTTTTGAATATGTGGTGTTTTCACTGCGAGTCAAAGACGTGGTAGGGAATGTCTCTCATTTCCTTCGGGCACACGTGTCTTGAGGCTGTCTCTGGGCGAGGTTGCATCGAAGGACGTCCCTGGACCTCGGTGTATTTTCAGTGCGTGTGGTGGCTGCTGGTGGAAGGTCGCGGTGTTTGGGAAGGGTAGGCGGCCATGCTGTTGTGTCCCATTGCCTGGTTCCAGGTGTTGCAGGGATCAGAGGAGAAATGAGCGGGTTTCATGGGGATGGACGGGAGCCTCTGCAAATCTCCTGCTCAGGAGTGATGGGGTCAGAGTCGGAGGGGGCTGTCCGTACCAGGTCTTCGGGACAATGGGGCTACCCTTACCATGTCCCCATTTACGACGTGTCTACGCCATTCCTCCGAAGGGATGCTCACGCTCTTGGCTTTTGTTCTGGAAGCCCAGAGAGATGCTAATGCCAACCAGATGGTGGCATCACCTGTTTCCTGTGCTGAGTCAGCCCAGAAGCACGGGTTTCTAATGGCTGTTGGCTGTGGAAATGGCAGAAGACGCCCTCCTGATATCCACAGGCGTACGTGTTACATCCCCTCCTGCAGCTGTGGGCCTGGCGGCTCCCACCATGCAGCACGACCACCTGAGTTCCTGCATTTACCCAGCCTGACGGGGATGGATTCACATGTCCTTGACCCCTTCTCTTTCTGGACCTTATGAGTAGAAATGGTCTCATGGAGACCCGCCGTGGGTTTAGTGATACCTCTGTGTTTTCCGGTCCCACGTTGGAGACGTTGTCTGTTCAGAAACCCGGACTCATTGTCAGCTTTGTGCATCTACTGAACCTCAAACCAGATGTTGAAGACAGAAAGGCAAACACCAAGGGGCATAGCCACCACCTCGGGTTTGCAAAAATGGGGACCCTGCTCGGGGATGCCTGTTGCACCTAGTCCTGGGCTCTGATGCGGAGGACCCCCCGACCACGAAGGACCCCCAGCCACGACCCTGAGCTGAGACACACATGTCCTGCAGAACCTGGGACTGTTTGTGCAGGGGACCCATCGACCACAGTGGGGTTTCGCTGTCTGCAAAAACCCACACATCCGTTTCCCTTACCACCGTAAAAACAGATGAGTGCACTCTGCCTGAATCCTCATGAATTGAGCAATCCTCTGGGAGTAGACATTGTGCCACGTGGCCCATTTCTGTTGCCTTTGGTACAGGGGATAGTAACTGTGCTCATTCAGCGGCTTGTATAAATCAGCTGATTCACATAAAACCGTAGAACATGTGTCCCATTTATTTAAAGGAAATTGCCTTGCAGGCTTTTCCCAGAAAATGCAATGTTCAAGATTTTCAAAATATATTTTCTCATATATGTATTTTTCTCATATATACCATGTATATATGTGTATGTGTGTCTCCAAAAAACAACACAACACCACAGTTGTGTGTGTCCAGGTGTCTCGCTATGGAGGACACTCTCTCTGTAAGACAGTCTGTACTACTTCCTTGACCCTCCTGTCTGGGTCTGTAAATTAAACCCATACAGACAGACAAGCAGGAGGAAGCATACACATTTTTAAAAAAAGATTTTATTTCTTTATTTGAGAGAGAGAGAGAGAGAGCACAAGTGGGGGAGAGGGGCAGAGGGAGAGGCAGACTCCTTGCAGAGCAAGGAACCCGATATGGGACTCGATCCCAGGACCCTGGGATCATGACCTGAGCTGAAGGCGGATGTTTAACCGACTGAGCCACCCAGGCGCCCCCAGATCTGATTTTCATACATGGGGGTCTGATATTTGTTTTGACTTTTCTTATCAATGGGGAGACTCTTCATGAGTCTCCAGGCAGCTAAGCTCTCACCTGGGGCTCAGAGCGTCTCTGAACATCATCTGTGTGGGTGTCCTGGGCCCCTGGTAATACCTGACTTCAAACGAGGGGCTTAAAACCACAGGAACTCATCCTCATCCAGCTCTAGAGACCAGAGTCAGACATCCAGGTGGGGCAGGGCTGCTGAGATCCAGGCGGGGCAGGGCCGTGCTCCCTCCAGAGGCTCCAGAGGAGGGTCCTTCCTGCCTCTTCCAGCTTCTGGGCTCCAGGTGTCCCTGGGCTCGGGGCCACGTCCCTCCCATCTCTGCCTCCATCTTCACATGGTTTCTCCTCTGTGTCTATGTCTCCTCTTGTGTCTCTAACAAGGACACCTATCATTGGATTTAGGGCCACCCTGATCCAGGATGAGCTCATCTCAGATCCTTCACTTCATTACATCGGCAAGGACCCTATTTCCAAATAGGGTCCTATTCCAAGGTTCTGGGTGGATGTGAATTTTTGGGGGGACACCATTCCACTCAGCTCAGGAAGCTACTCCCAGATTCGCCTAGATTCAGGAACGTATGGGTCATTACTTGTGAAGTTACGCATCCATCATGGTTCCTAGTTGTGAAGCATGGCTGAGCACTGCTGGTCGCCGAGGACAAACCAGTGAATACATCATGTGGGGCTGGTTTTCCCTTCCTGGGGCTTAAAGTTTAGGGCCATTAGTTATTTCCATGCTGGGTTAATGGGCCAGCCATCGCTGGCGTCCACAACCGGCTCGATTTCATCTTGTGTGGGACACGCCCTGGGAGGTGGCCACACCGTGTTCACGGAGGGCAGGTGCTGTGCTTTGTAAAGCAAAGGCCATGACATTCGCCGACCGTTAAAGAGCGAGATAAAAGAGCGAGGAAAGGTCCTGTTTGTCTAATTGAGCATTTGTGAGCCGGCGGGGTCCGGGAGGCTGTTTTGATCCCCGTGGGGAGTCGGGTTATACGAGGAGTCCCAGCATTTGATCAGCTGCGGTCTGGACGGCTGCCGACGGCCCGGCTCCTCATTAGGCCGGGCTTCCCTTTCATGTGGCTGAAGGTCCCCGCCATGGTTTCCAGCGAAATTAATGAGGGTTTCTGAGCAGGTGAGGCTGAAGCAGGTGGGCCCTGGCTTCCACTTGCAAGGATGTGGTGGATAAATCTCTGAGCTGCGCCCGGAGAACACCTCCCTGCCCACGGCCCTGCACCCCACCTCTGCTGGAACCAGCAGTCCGATCCATGATGACCTCTTTCCTTGGGCTTGGCCTCGTCCTCACGGTTCCCCCGTGTCCCTGAGTATTCTCCTGGCCTTCACGTGGCCGTGTGGCAGGCGGCCGTCCTCCCTACGGTACCCACCTGCTTCCGGCAACACAACCCCACCTGCGTATGCGTTTGCAGTTCGTTTGCTGGGTGCTCAAAATCCCCACACCGGGAATGTTTCAGACAGGAATGTTTTGCAAATTCGTGGTTGTGGGCTTTCCTGAGAGCACTTTTAGCTATTAGCTTCTGGAGTAAGAAGATCGTGGGCTGAATCGTGTCCCCCGACCTCAAAGTTCATATCTGGAATTCCTAATTCCCAGGACCCCAGAATGGGGATCTATTTGGAGACGGGGTCTTTGAAGAGATGAGGTCAGTAGAGTGGAGCGTGATCCCATTGGATGGGGGTCCTTATAAGAAGAGGAGATGAAGATATAGACACACATACAGGGGTGACCAGGTGAGGACCAGCCTCAGCCCCACCTGGATCTCAGACTCCTTCCCTCAGCCCCGCCTGGATCTCAGACTCCCAGCCTCCAGGAGCAGGAGGGAGTACATGTGTGCTGTCTAAGGTGTCTGGTCTTTGGGATTTTGTTATGACGGCCCCAGGAAATGAGTATACTCCCCAGTGGGGCCACGGATTTCCCAGTGGACACAGCCAGAAGGGCCGGCCACGTGCAAACACTTTGCAAGTGGTTTCCTGTGAATTCCCAAACAGAAGTAAGGCCGAGTAGGAGCCCACCCCTCATGCTGACTGGCACCCCACGTGCTCACCGGCACAGTGAAGAATTACCTTTTAATTCAGTATTCACACTGAGTAAACACACGCAGAGAGGCTGTCTGTGCACAACAGAGTTAACATAAGCCACTTCGGAAAATAGGTTGGCGGTGTCTGAAAGGATGAAATGTAGGAACTGGGGGACCGAGACGTTCTGCACCTGGGTGTCCAAACCCAAGAGCACTGAGGATGCACGTCCACACAAAAACGTGGGCCTGAATGTCCATAGTGGCACCAAATATAATCATCTAAGGCTGCAAACACCCCGAGTGTGCATGAGCTCATGGGTGGACACATGAGCGTTTCCGTAGGGCAGGAGGCAGATGAAGGATACACGAGTGATAGCCTAAGGCCATGGGTTTTTTTTTTTCAGGGGACGGAAATGTTCTAAAGTTGTCACGATCGTGGCAAGAACCACTGAATTGTACAAATCAAATGGGTGAGTCGTATGACTTAGGAACTGTAGCTTAATCAAGCAATTTTTTTTTTTAAGGGGAAGTGAAACACAGCAAGTCCGGGTCAGCTGTGCTCAGAAAGGGCTGCTTACAGGGTTGGCCCAGGGCTGGCCTCTGGGAATTTGGATTTCAAACTTGGGGGTGGTCTCAGGGGACTCCTTCGGATGCAGGATCTGAACCCACATCCAGTTTCCAGGTTAGATAGGAGCTGGGGGGGGACGCGTAGATAATCCAGACGCTTGGCCTCCCCCAGGTCAGGGAGGCTGTGATGAGCGTCGGACGGGACTTGTGTCTTCTGCGTTTGCCGTTATAAAGCCTCTCGGTGCACCTGTATAGTTTCTCCTATTTCCCGTGTGCATTTCAAGAGCCTAAAGACACAGGTTTGGGAATTTGTAAAAATAAGCAAAAGAAAAAAAAGAAGAATAGCTCTGCTTTACCTTAAACAGAGGCCGATGAAATCATGAGCTTATGAATTCCAGGAATATCTGAATTCATTTGCAGGTGCATTGCTCAGATCCGTTTCTGTTGTGAGTCACTGGGGGAAGTGTTCTCGTCTTGTGTGCTGACAGTTTTGGCTACTGTAGACAATGTAAGAAACTTGTAATTCACTGACTGCTTCTGTGGGGAAAATAGGGCATAAGCAGGTGTACTTGGTTAAATGACTCCCCCCACCCCCTAAAAAAAGACATGTGTTCACATCCAAAGCTACAGAACCTATGAGCAGGACCTTATTTGGGAAAAGGGTCTTTGCAGATGTGAATAAGGAAAGGATCTCAGGATGAGCTCATCCTGGATGGGGGTGGCCCTAAATCCAGTGACAGGTGTCCTTGTACGAGACAGAAGAGGAGACACGGACACAGAGGAGAAGCCACGTGAGGACAGAGCCAGAGATGGGAGGGACGTGGCCACAAGCCCAGGGACACCTGAGCCCCGGAAGCTGGAAGAGGCAGGAAGGACCCTTCCCTGGAGCCTCGGGAGGGAGCATTGCCCTGCCCCGCCTGGATCTCAGTGGTCCTGCCCCTCCTGGGTCTCAGCCGTCCACCAAATGGTGGACACACACGTGGCCTTCCCTGGTGCCGAGAGCCCTGGTGACAGAACGTTCCAGAACACCATCCGCTTCTTTTCCTGAACCCTGTTTTTACGTCCTCGTCTCTTTTCCTCTCCCCTTTCTTTCCGAGGCATTTGGGATTTCTTCCAAGATGAACACGTGCCACACGGTGGCACGTGACCAGTTTGAGGATTACTCTCGGGGGTTGTTGTTGCTCCAGAGATTTACTGAGACTCCGGGGAGCGTTATTTCCCTGCTGCTTATTTCATGGGGAGCAAGTCACCGTGAGGACTTGGAGGCTTCCTCTGGCTCTGCTGTGGATTATTTGATGCTTCCCCAGGGACATTTGGGGCCACCCCCCCTGAAGACTCAGGAGGGTTTATGGTCTCTACTTCAGCCTTGCCTACAAACCCAGTCTAGGTTTTAGAAACATCAGAGGAAACACAAACCAAGAGGAATGGATCTGTTTGTGTTGGATGTGCTTCCTTTAGGGGGAAGACAATCCTGCATTCCCGTGGGGGCCCCAGCCGGGCACCATATTCCTAATCCATCTGCCAAGTGTGACCCTCGCTTGCTTCCTGATACAAGAGGCATTTCGAAGGATTTTTGTGGAGGGGAGTAAGTCACTCAGAGGTTTGACCCCACAGATCGTTGTCTTCATAGGCTGTATGTCTGGGATGGAAAGGAGAACGTTTCCTTTGGTGTTCTGCATGTTGACATGTCTGGGGTTTTCCCATGCAAGCAAAAGCGGTTTTCCCACCAAGGCGCCCCAAGAAATGGCATCTTTCTTCTTGACGGTGATTTATTACAGACAAGAATTGGGAACAGGCTACCGGGGTAGGGTGAGCAGGGATGCCTGTGGTTTCACGCTGCCCTTGGGACCGTGTCTGTATCAGGTGTGCTCAGACGCCACCTCCAGACACGGGAGCGTGCCGGGACTGGGACATCTGCCTGCAGGCTGATTCCCCCTCGGGAGGAGACACTCACCGGCACCAGATCCATGAGCTCTCCTGTGCGGCTGCGGCTGGACTTGGGGAGACACCGGGAGTGTCCACTCTGTACATCAGCCCCTCCATACGGCGGTTACTGCCGCTCACTCACTGCGATGCTTAATTTTACATGTCAACGTGACTTTAGGTATCGGGGGGGGTGCTGGATACCTGGTCGAGTACTATTTCTGGGTGTATTTGTGAGGGTTTCGTAGGATGAGTCTAGCATTTGAATCAGTGCACTGAGTAGAGCAGATGGCCTTCCCCAATGTAGGTGGGTCTTGTCTTACCAGTTGAAGTCCTGGATAGAATAAAAAAGTGGAGGAAGGGAGAATCAATCAATCATATATATATATATTAATCAATTATCTATCTATCTATCTATGCATCCATCCATCATATCAGTCTATCTATCTATCTATTCATCCATCCATCCACCATATTTTTCTATGTATCCTATCTTCTATGCATCTGTCATCCATCCAACCATCCATCATCTCTATCTATCTATCATCTGTCTATCTTGTATCCATCCATCTACGAACATAGCCATCCATCATCTCTCTCCATCCATCCATCATCTATCATCTATCCATCTATCTCCATATATCAATCCATCCACCCATCCATCCATCCACCCATCCATCCACCCATCCATCCATCCATCCATCCATCCATCCATCCATCCATCCATCATATCTAGCTACCTATCTATGTACCATCCACCCATCCATCCATCCATCCATCCATCATATCTAGCTACCTATCTATGTACCATCCACCCATCCATCCATCCATCCATCCATCCACTTATCCATCCATCCATCCATCCACCCATCCATCCATCCATCCATCCATCATATCTATCTACCTATCTATGTACCATCCACCCATCCATCCATCCATCCATCCATCCACTTATCCATCCATCCATCCATCCATCCATCCATCCATCCATCCATCCATCCATCCATCATATCTATCTACCTATCTATGTACCATCCCCCATGTATCTCATTGGTTGTTTCTCTGGGAACACTACCGATAGAGCTGGACAATAGGACTGAGATGGACACAGAGGCATGTGTGTGGAAGGCTGGGCACCAGGACAGAGGAAGCTGAAGGTGAGGGTGATGGTGTCCTTGGTGGAGCCTCCTGGAGGAGGAGACCAGGGAAAAATGGCCCTGGGAGGAGGGGGGTCAGTAGGACGAAGGAAGGAGACCGGGGGTTAGGGAGGGACGGGACTGTCTGGGAGAAGGGAGATGTGAGGCTCAGAGACCTGATTCCTGCACAGGAAGGACTGAGCAGAGCTTCCCAACTTCCAGGGGCTGCTGGACGGAGCCCGGGAGCTGCGTCCACCTGCAGTTTACACCTGGGGCCTGCAGCCTTGGATCCACCCAGGAATCCGCAAACCTGTGGTCCTCGACGCAGGCATCACACGCAACACCAGAAAGCTCTTTAGGGAAGTGGCAACTGTTTCCCCCCAGGTTTTGAGTCCTGTCACATAGCTTGGTGGAACTCCATAAATATTACTTAAAAAGTTATGCACCCGGGGCCTCAGATAACATTACAGGTCTCCTCCTGATTTTACACTGTTCATGGTATGTTAATTATAAATTATATAATATATGAAATAAATAACATAATACATATTTTTAATGTAAATTATATAAAAGTAAATATATAAAATATACATTATTTTTTATTTTTATTTTTAAAAGATTTCTATTTATTTCACAGAGAGAGAGACAACACAAGCAAGGGGAGTGGGAGAGGGAGAAGCAGGCTTCCCACTGAGCAAGGACCCTGATACAGGACTCGATCCCAGGACCCTGGGACCATGACCTGAGCTGAAGGTAGATGCTTAACCGACTGAGCCACCCAGGCGCCCCTACATTATATATTATTATGTTATACTCTTTTATTGCTATATTATATATATTATATTGTACAACAGAATATGATATAGTATATAATATCGTATATTATATATTACATATAAATAACTATATTATAATATATAGTATATTATGTATAATATAATATAATATATAATATAATATAATGTAACGTATCATATGTAATATATTTGTGTAATATAGTATATATAATATATATTATAAATAGATACAATACTATTATTAATGTATAATAATATATAATATAATGTATACAACTATTGTAAATGGTTGTATAACATATAATATATATAACACCATACAATATATCTAACAGTGTATATGATAATGCAACCATTTAATATTAATATAAATTAAAATATAAATATGATATATTATATATTACCATTTTATATGACTCTATGGTAATACAATGTATCATATTATATATCAATTATACACACATTATGTAATGTGTATTGTATATATAATGCATTTATATTATAATATATAAAGTATATAATTATGTTATATAAACAATACTTTATATCATCTCATCCCGGTTATGATTATCAGCATACAATCACGTACAATTATAATCTGTGATGACTATGTGATTACATTAACCATAAGTAGTCATAATTCCATATAATTATAATATACAAATAACATCTTTTTACATTACATTTTTATATACTATATATCATATGGTTTATAAATACATAGGTTTCGCTCATACCATATTTTACCATTATAAATCCATTTTGGCATGCACAGCGAAAGGGCTGTTTTCAGCTCTCAGAAAAACCATCCATTCCATGCTAAAACCTTCAGTTTCGGGGCATGCCAGCGGGCTGATAGCCTCCCTTATAAGGTTTTATGAGGCAGCTACAGAATTTCTATGGCAGAGATTAGATTCGTGGGCCCATGCGTGTTGTTTCAGTCCGCATTCTCCGGCAAGCTGCTGGTTTGGCTGAGAACATGCCCGAGTGTGTCCAGACCCAATGCACATTGAATGCTGTGTCTGGCCCTCATTCTGCGGGTGTAATGAGCTGTATCCCCAGCTGCCCGGCCTGGGAGCACACGGGGAAATTGGATCTTTGCCCATTTTCTGCAGCTTGGACTCCTTGGCCCCTCCTGACCTCCGCCAGGGAACAGGCAAGACTGGCCCTTTCTTGGAGGCTCTGCTGCCCAGGTTTTGTTCTCTCTGGGAAGTAGATGCTTGCCAGGAGGGGCCCCAAGGGGTCAGGGCAGATGCATGCCGGCACGCAAAGGAATGTGGATCATCACAGGGAGGTCCGGGAGGCCCCTCGGTGGGTTTTCAACACGTCCCAGGGGTAATACAAGCTTCCCTCTTTCAGAGACACCTGGTTCCGCTTTCCAAAGCCACGGTGAGGGTGAAACACAGAACAGGTTGGAGAAGCAGCATCCAACTGTTGTCTTCAAGCATCAGGCACAAGGGCCATCGATGGTCACCTCTGGGTCCTGGGGGAGGTGAATGGGGTGTGCTTGATGGTCTATAGCTCCCCTATGCTCTGGGTGCAGGTGAGCACATTAACCAGCTTGGTTCTAGCAAGTCAGCAATGGATCTTACAGGAGCTTGGAGTCCTCAGAGGCTGGGACTTCACTCCTGCACTGCTGAGGACTCACGTCCTCTCTGGAGCGGAAGGACGGGCCCCAGGGTGGGGATTCCAACATCGGAGCTGGACCCATGGCATCCTCAGAACGTTGCTGTGCCAAGCCCCATCTTGCTCTGAATTTGAGCCCAGCTATATTGTGTTCTTATTCTTTTGGGCCATTTGCCTTGCCCCCAGACACACGCAGAGCCCCGTAGGACAAATGCCCCATTCTTGCAGACCTAACAGGTGCTTCGCTTCCTTCGCTCTGATGGAGCCCCCGTTGGTGGGACAGTCTTTCCATCTAAGGCAGGGAAAACACTGATCTTTATTTCTATTTTTTTTAATTTTATTATGTTATGTTAGTCACCATACAATACATCATTAGTTTTCGATGTAGTGATCCACGATCCATTGTTTTCATTTAACACCCAGTGCTCCACGCAGCACGTGCCCTCCTTAATACCCATCACGGGGCTAACCCATCCCCCACACCCCTCCCCTCTAGAACCCTCAGTTTGTTTCTCAGAGTCCATCGTCTCTCATGGTTCATCTCCCCCTCTGATCCCCCCCCTTCATTTTTCCCTTCCTTCTCCTAATGTCCTCCCTGCTATTCCTTATGTTCCACAAATAAGTGAAACCATATGATAATTGACTTTCTCTGCTTGACTTGTCTCACTGAGCATCATCTCCTCCAGTCCCCTCCATGTGGATGTAAAAGTTGGGAATTCATCCTTTCTGACGGCTGAGTAATATTCCATTGTATATATGGACCACATCTTCTTTGCCCATTCGTCTGTTGAAGGGCATCTCGGCTCTTTCCACAGTTTGGCTATTGCGGACATTGCTGCCATGAACATTGGGGTGCATGTGGCCCTTCTTTTCACTACATCTGTGTCTTTGGGGTAAATACCCAGGAGGGCAATTGCTGGGTCATAGGGTAACTTTATTTTTAATTTTTTGAGGCACCTCCACACTGTTTTCCAAAGTGCTGTACCAACTTGCATTCCCACCAACAGTGTAAGATCTTTATTTCTAGGTATCACAAATGTCTTTTGCCATCAGCACACCCTGCACGGCACCAAAATGACACCCTGAAATCAACACGTTGTCACCCCATGCATTTGTGACCACAAGCTGCCTCCCGGTGGCTGGAGCACACAGCGGGGCACACGGTGGTTCCTGGTGTGGTTCTCTCATTTCGGGGCTGATTCAGGTCTGGTTGTGGCACGCGGGGGTCTCTGCGGAAACCTAAGGGAGAAAACGAGGTGGATGTGTGGGCTTATCAGCTGAGAGGAGTCACAGAGAAGAGTGAGGCTGATTGCTCGGTGCTCAAACACAGCATCCATCGGACGGATGCCAAGAGGAAGCCCATCAAAAACCTGGGGTGAGTTCCCGCCTGGGGCTGCTGCATTCCCCAGCTAAAACCCACCTTTGGCTTATTTCTAAAAATGTGTATCATTTGAGTAGGAGGATGTAGTCTTCCCAAGTTCTGATGTTTCGGGACATCAGACTGACTCTGTTTACACACAGATGCTGTTTCCGTGGAAATGCCCTCTATCGGGAAGGAGGTCAGAGCACAGTCCCTTTGGCATAAGGATTATTTGGGGCTGAAGGCAATCAAGAAGCAAATTCAGAGAGAGCTGTTTACCCTCCCTGGTGTGCCTTCTCAGAGGACACACACTTGCCTTTGTGAAGGGGTCTCCTCCTTTCTGACACCAGGAACAGGAGACAACCATCATCCCTGCAAACAGAAAATTAGCCCTGGGTTGGGTCTGCACAAACAAAGCTTACTAAAGTAACGCTTCTGAAATAAAGCCGGTCTCCGGTAAATCTGCCTTTTCTCAGTTTCGTACAGAACATAAGAGTGTAGAAGAAAGGTGTTTTTGTTTTTTTTCTCCCCCGCAATTGCTTTGTAGGGCTTGTAACTGAGTAAGGTGTCTGTCAGCTCACTGTCTTTCCACAAAATGCTTTCCTGCCCATGTATTTTTCGTTAAATGGGCACGTCCTTTTCTCTGTTTTCAGAGAACGGGAAAGCTATGTGAGATTTCTCAGCCCTCAAAGAACTCAATGGAGGTGAATGTCTTGTTTGCTTTGAAGCTTATCTTTTTCTCAAAGTGAACAGAAAATCATCCCAAACCACCGTTCATACCAGCACCTGGTATTGTTCAGGGCAGTCCTCTCCCTGATGTATTATCCAGATGGGATAAGACTCAGCAAACATAACAAAATCATCTTTGTCTGCTTCCCAGACCAAAACGACCTCTCTTTACTCCGAAGGCTCTGCGACAAAGTGTATTCCCTAGAAATGATTCCTTTTGGGGAATGTCAGTTGAGTAAAGGGACAAGCTACTGGGAACATAACAAACTCCTGCACGAGAATAAAACAATCCGTTTTTTGTTTGTTTGTAAATGAGTAGTTTACATGATTTAGTTCCTTTTTTAGAACAAATATACTTTCTATTAGTCTCCTGGGTGGCCAAAAACAAGAGCGATAGAGTCAGGGGTTTAAGCAACAGGAATACATCCTCCCCCAGCTCTGGAGACCAGAGTCTGAGATCCAGGCGGGGCAGGGCCGCTGAGATCCAGGCGGGGCAGGGCCGTGCTCCCTCCCCAGGCTCCAGGGGAGGGTCCTTCCTGCCTCTTCCAGCTTCTGGGGCTCCAGGCGTCCCTGGTCTCATGGCCATGTCCCTCCCATCTCTGGCTCCGTCCTCACGTGGCTTCTCCTCTGTGTGTGTGTCTCCTCTTCTGTCTCTTATGAGGACACCTGCTATTGGATTTAGGGCCACCGTCATCCAGGATAAGCTCATCCCAGATCCTTCACTTACCCACATCTGCAAAGACCCTGTTTCCAAATAAGGTCCCATTTCAGGTACCTGGGCTAGGACTTCAGGGGTGTGGTGGGTTTGAGGAAACAAGAAAGGTTCCCAGGACGTGTCTTGGAGATTCTCAGGTGTCCCTAAGAATTTCCGTGACCACATGTTGTTCGTGAAACGTGCATCCCTGTCCACTTATGGCCACTCCTCTGTCTTCTTTAGTCTTTTTCACATGATGCGTCTGGGGAGGGTCTTAGTTTCTCTGACAACAAAATGGTGGAGGCCCTCCCAGGGAGTTCACGACACGCGGATGGTCCATGTTTTTCGTGATTTATTTATAAACATTTGTGTTGTGTGGAGTTTGCTCAGCCTGCAGCGGATCCAGTGCTATTTTCTTGCGAGCTCAAAGTCTTTGTTTCCAGTGGACACAGTTGAGCACCTACTGTATGCACGGTGCACTCATTGCTTCCGGGACACCAGAAAATCCAGTTACACGTTTTCTCCCCATTTGAGGAAATTGCTGTGCAAAGAAGCTAAGCAGCTTTGTCACCCACGGGTCACCATGGCGCAGACTCTGGGTTTCCAAGGGAGCTCTCACCCCCTTTGAAGGATGAAGTCCCCTCATTTGGTCATGAAAGCGTGTGAAGACAGGGGTGGTCTGTGATGCTGGGGGTGTCTGTGTGTGTGTGTGTGTCTGTGCATCCACATCTATGTGTGTGCATACAGAGATGGATTCACACATGTGCCTGTGTGTGTAGGTCTGGTTGTGTCTATGTTCTATACAGAGGTGTGTGTGTGTCTATGTCCATGCATGCATCTGTGTGTTTCCGTGTATATGTATTTTTATGTGTCTGTGTGTCTGTGTGTGCATGCATCTGAGTGTGTGTTTCTCTGTGTGTGTGCATGCATCTATGTGTGTTTTAGGTGTCTGTGTGTCTGTGTGTGCATGCATCTGAGTGTGTTTATATGTGTGTCTGTGTATGTGTGCATCTGAGTGTGTGTTTATGGGTCTATGTGTGTGTGCCTGCATCTATGTGTTTATATCTTTGTGTGTCTGTGTGTATGTCTCTCTGTGTGTCCGTGCATGTCCCTGTGGGTCACCCGAGGCCACCCGCTCGGCTGGTTGTTATCTTCCCCACACCCCAAGCATCTGTGTTGCCCTCAGTGGCCGCCTCTCTGTGACCACAGTGGTCTGGGTGATGAAGCTTGACTTACGGGCAATGATGTATTGAATCCAGGCCTGTCAGCTCCATTTTCCCCTGTTTAGGGTCTTCATATTTCAAAAAGCATGATAACACACGTCACTAAAGTGGCTGAGATATGATAGAGATTATTTAGGACCATGTTCACAAAATAATCCTATCTTTCTGGAGAAAAAAAGACCCTATACACAGAGCCCAGCTGATGACGGGGAAGCCTGCAAAAACAGCCATCCGCTGCAGGAGGTAAAATAGCATCCCACTGCTCGAGGCAGGGAGAATTTATGAGTGTCATATAGCTGGCTGAGGGCCCCAAGCTTTGCATACTGTTTTATGGCACTGCAGGTATTCCCTTATCCCTAAAGAATTTATGGTTGCGAGCAGCCGCAAGATTGCCAAATGTCATAAACTGGAGATTGTGCCCACGTCAGAGAAGTTTTATTCTCTTGGCTGATGGACCCGAAATGAGTGCGTTGACATCCCGAGTTAAAATATGACCCACCCGTTGATCACATTCATCCGACCCAAAATTTGAGTTTATATTTTATGGGGAAAACTTACTCACTGAGTTCGATTCTTACCACATGTAGAAATAAAACCTGCAAACAGGTCTCTATAAAATGTATAGAATCCTAAACGCTGGAAGGAAAGGTTCTGTCCATCCATTGCTGTGATGGATGGTTTCTTTGGAGCCCATCACTTACTCAGTGATAGTTTTATTGTTAGTGATAATGACTCATTGGGCGGGTATTTTATTCTGTAGTTTTTGGTTCACTGTGGGTCGATGAGGGTATTAATATTGTCAAGGTTAATCAGTAGCTAGAAGCTGGCTGTTATATAACTAGCTCACTGAAAGTAGGATCTCTATGTCACAATGTTAGAATTGCATTGCTCCCCTGAATTTGATGAAGATAAAATTGTGTATATATTATATATATATACAATGTATATTATTATGTGTTATTATATATAGCATATATACAACATATGTATACATACAATATACAATAACGTATATATACAATGTATATATACAATTACTCTATGTATATAGTATATGATATGTATATTTTATTTAGTATGATATATACAATATATCATATATACATATTGTAGATATTATACATAGTATACATATATATCGTGTATATATCTAATATATATTATATATGTAATATGTGTGTATGTATTAGATATATATACACACATTACGGCTAACCTTTGAACAACATGGGTTTGAACCGTGCAGGTCCACTTATACAGATTTTTTTCTATAAATATACTACAGTACTGTAAATACATTTTGTCTTCCTTATGATTTTTTTAATGACATTTTCTTTTCTGTACTTTTCTATACTTTATGGTAAGAATAGAGTGTATAATATATAGGAGATACAAAACAGGTGTTTATTATTTATGTTATGGGCAAGGCTTCTGGTAAACTATCAGCAGTTAAGTTTTGGGGGAGTCAAAAGTTGGGTGTGCATTTTCAACTATGCAGGTTGTTGGTACCCCTTACCCCCACGTTGTTCAAGGGCTAACTGTATATGTATATATATGTTATATATATAAATTATGTATATATAACCCACACAGAGACATAATCACACATATACACACACATACTATATGTATGTGTACATGGTATACACATATGCTATATATAATATATAGCATATATTTGTGTGTATACATATATACATATAAATACATACACATATACACATATGTACCATATATGTACACACATATATAGTATATATGGTATATGGTATAAATTATATATATTACCCACAAATACACATAATCACACACATATACTAACACATAGTATATATGTGTGCATATATGGTATACACATATCACATATACATATGTACACATATACTGCATATATGTGTGTATACATATATGTGTATACATGTATATTTGCGTTTTGGTATATTTATATGTGCATGTACATATGCATATGCATGCATATATAAACCACATGTGCAATACGTGTATGTTGTATGTAACATATTTCAAAACTTATCAGTCATGGGATATACCACTGTCAGTTTATTTTTTAAATATATGGAAATAAAAAAATAAAAAAAGTATAGATATATTTTATATTTTACTCATTAACGATGATCTTATCCTACTATAGTTGAAAGTAAAATAATCATTATGATCAACACTATAATCATTAATTTATTGCTAATACAGGTAATAACTGATCTAATAATAGTGTTGATATTGTAATACTATTAAAATCAATAGCGTCTTAACACTTTTCTCTTTTTCTGTATTTATTTGTTTATTTATTTATTTATGTAGGCTTCATGCCCAATATGGGGCTTGACCTTACAACCCTGAGATCAAGTGTTGCATACTCCACTAACCAAGCCAGTCAGGTGCCCTTTATTTATTTATTTATTTGTTTGTTTGTTTGTTTATCACAACAAGTTCACTCCTTAATCCCCATTCCCTGTTTCCTGCGTCCCCCTACCCACCTGCCCTCTGGTGACCGTCACTTTGTTCTCCATGGTTAGGAGTCTGTTTCTTGGCTTCTCTCTCTCTCTTTCCCTTTGCTCATCTGCCTTGTGTCTTAAATTCCACATGTGAGTGAGATCATATGATAATTGTCTTTCTCTGACTTATTTCACTCAGCATAACACCCTCCAGTTCCATCCACGTCATTGCAAATGGCAAGATCTCATTCCTTTTGATGGCTGCATAATATTCCATTGTGTATATATACCACATCTCCTTTATCCGTTCATCTGTCGATGGACATCTTGGCTCTTTCCACAGTTTGGCTATTGTGGACATTGCTGCTATAAACACTGGGGTGCAGGTGCCCCTTCGGAACCTTACATTTGTATCTTTGGGGTAAATACCCAGTGGTATGATTGCTGGATTGTAGGGTAGCTCTATTGTGATAGCATCTCATTATTAATACTACATGTAAAAATACAAAGTGTGCATGCAGACAGCAGGGGTCAGGAGAGGTGGGCTGCCAGCAGGCATCCACCCTGCCTGAGTTACTCAAGTAATAAGTTTGCCAACTTTGTGCCAACCTCCACCCTCCCCGAGGGTCCACAGGAAAAACTGAGGGCTATTCAGCTCTCTGCATCCTCTGCTGGAGCATCAGCCTCAGCACCTTTGAGCTGACGTGTAACCAGGGGTCCACTGGGTGTGGCCCAGACCTCATGAAAACGCCCTCTGGTGTGTGTGGGATTGGGGTGTGTGTGTGCCGAGCTCAGACCAGGTGGGATCTTTGATGGGATCCCTGGGGAGATGTGGTGATGTGCGTGGAGAGACTCGGTGGGTAGGAGCCTGGTGCACCTGTCACCCAACCGCTCTCTCCTCCCTCAATTTCAGACCATGGGACCTGGGGCCTCTGGGTTGATACACATGGAGGGGACAGCGAGGAAGTGTCTTGTACTTGGAGACGTTAGATCAGTAGTCACTGAGTAAAGCAGACAAGTCTTTATGGTGTGGGTGGGCCTCACCCAACCACTTGAACGTCTTAAGAGGAAAGGCTTGTCTCACGGGATGAAGAGGGACCTGGGCCAGCAGATGGCCTTGGGAGTCAGACAGCAGTATCTGCCAGAGTTTCTCGAAGGGCCTGGGGTCCCATTTGGCTCAATAACCAGCATGAACAGAGGCTGAGAGCGTGGCACGGGGTTTGGCATTTGGAAGCCTCTTTGTGAGCAAGGAGGTCATTTCGACAAAGTGATAATAAGGCTGGAGAAGATGTGAGCTGTGGAATCTGGGGACCCGTGGAGGAATTGGGGTCATGGAGGCTCCTTCCTGAGGGTGTCTGAAGCTCCCCTCCATCCTCGTGCTGCTCGGTGGGTCACGGCTGCCCTGGGGCACTCAGTATATACAGAGATGCAAGCAGGTGGCAGGGATGCGTCAGCTCCTGGCTTCCAGCCTGTGTGGGAGGACTGGGGAGTTGTGTGCTTTATTCCATTTCCTGTGGGCTGAAGGGGACAGCGCATCACCACAGGGTGCACGGGGGCTGGTGACACAGTGAATCCTGGTGGCTGCAGGTGGGTCTCCCCCCAAACCGCATGACAGCAAGGACAGCGAGCTCCCGAGGTTCACGCCCAGGGTGCACGGCGCTGTGGGGTGTATGCACAATGCATCCCTCTCTGTCCCCGGTTCCAGACGCCCGTCTGAGGGCAGAGGCAAGCAGGCATGTGCAGCCGATGTCTTCGTGCCCCGTGTTCTGATGTGACTCTGCCCCTTGGGCATGGGGACAATTTCCCAGAAGGTCCATGTGGTTGAGCCCATTGGACCTTCCAATGGTGGTTGAGCCATCCACCATTGCTGGTGGATGGGGAGGGACAGTGCTTGGTTCATTTGTCGTCCTGTGACCCTGTTTGCCCCTGCTCAGATGGGGCATTGTTGTGGGTCCGCAGCTTGGTCTCTGGTGGGCGGTTTTGAGGTCCTGGCGGGCGGGGAGATGGTGCGAGTCTGTGAGACAGATGGAATGCACCTGTGCAGCAAAAGTGTGCGTGTCCCCAAGCTGATTAGCTCGTGCTCACCTGGAAGAGACAAGGCACAGGGAGGGGAGATCCCAGAACTGTCTTCAAGCCCCTTGGCCTAGAGGCGGGCATTGAGCATCCCCTGGGAAGCAGGAAACCTGTGTGCAGTGATGTGTAAGCCAAGTGACAGAGATTTCATGGTGGGATGGGATGGGTTCCATGGAGCTTCTCCAGCTGCTCCGATGGACCGTCAGGGCTCACAATGGAGAAACTGAAGACTGCGAGGGCCAGCGCCTGTGGCGTCCAGCCCACCATCCTCAGGCTTGTCGCTCTGCTGCTTCTGTCTGAAGCCTTCTGGTGGGAGCCCCCGTGGGACACACCTGTGTCTGAGAGTCCCCGAGAAACACATCGGGGATGCTGTCTGCATATCGGGGATGCCGTGTGCACATCGGGGATGCTGTGCGCACATCGGGAATGCCGTGTGCACGTTGGGGATGCTGTCTGCACATCGGGGATGCTGTCCACAGGCTGCACCTGGGGAAAGTCCAGACGTGCAGCGTGCCCGCCCCCCTTGTGGGTGACTAGGACGACCCCCACACCCGGAGCCACCCCACGCAGCTGGAGACTCTGCCCGTCCAAGGATGAATGCTGGCTGCAAGTGCCCTGCACAAAACGCACACCTGCGTTTTTCTTTTCTTTTTGTTTCCGGTCGTGGTGGCGCACTCAGAGCTGAGGAGCAGGGATGGTTTCAGATGACCAGCACCTTGTCCGTGAGGCACACGGGCTGGGAGAGGGGACGGACAAGGAGCTTGCTGTGGCCTTGCCATGGGCGGCTCCGCTCCTGAGCTTCTGGGACTACAGATGACGGGTGTGTGGGGTGCTGAGGCTGGGGAGCCACCGGGTATGCCCTGTGTACTGTCATGACTCGAGCTCCTGCTGCTAGCAGAGAACTCTTCCCTTCTTAGAACACTGCATTTCTGCTTGTCTCCTCCTCTTCCTCCTCTCGCACTCCATGGGCTCTGGCTCGCCTGTCCTTCTGCTCTTTGGTGGCTTTGGCCGGAGGCCGGCAAGCTGAACGGAGGGTCCGGAAGACAGTGTCCTGGAGCTAACAGCCGTGCGGGGTAGCACTTTGGGAATACGAGGCCAGCTTGCCCGTCCCGCACTAGGAAAATCCTGAGCTTGCTCCACAAGTCAGAAAGCCCCCAGAGGGACGAGTGAGCCCCAGCTGCCTACAGTGCAACCCCCTCATGAATCATGGCGACATCCTAACACCTACACACTCAGTCTCAGGTCCTGAGGCTGTGGGACCCAAACCCCTGATCAGAGGCGTGTAGGTTCCAGCCACAGCCCTGAGCACGGGGGCCGCGGAGAGGGGCTGGGGGCTGAGCTCAGTCCCCCACGGCGGCTGGCCAGTGATTTAATCAGTCCTGCCTAGGATGTGAAGCCTCCATGAAATCCCTGAATCGTGGGGTTTGCTGCTGGGGAAGCTGAGCAGAGCCGGTACAAGGAGGGAGGTCCACGTGGTTTAACCTGTGGGATGGGGCACTCCCTCCAACTCCATGGGGTCTGCACTGAAACCAAGGGTAGGACACTGACCTGGTGTCCAGACAGCTTGGAAATGGGTTCGTGTTGGAAGAGCCTCGGCTACATTGAGAGCAAGATGATAGACAAATAGACAAAATGCAGAGGGGTGCTTTATTTTCACCTCCCAACCCCGCTTCCTGCCACCCCACCTCCCACACGGGCCATGGGCACCATCCTCTGCTTTGGGGGAACCTCTGAGAACACGGCGCCCCGTAACCCCGGTGCTCACGGTGAAGCGTGCAAGCAAGGTGCCTCTAAGAATCACAGCCCCCAAGTTAGCGATCGCACTGGAACTTTCTGCCGTTGCTGCGTCTGGACGGAATGGAGCCCTGGATGCAGGAACGCACAATCGTGCACCATCTCCATGAGACGCAGCTTCCCGTCCTACGGAACGTGAATTTCAGTCCAGCCAATGCATCAGGAAAAGGATGAAGGCTGGCGCGTGGTCGGACTGTGACGACGATGAGGAGGGCGACACGTCCTTTGAAGGAGAGAGCTCCCGAATCATCCCGCAGGTGAAGTTATGCTCATTCTGGGAAAACTACAATTATTTCACGTGCATGGACCCATTTGGCTTTGTTCTCCAGCTGCGTATCCTTAGCGCCCTTGGAACCATCATGCCATTGATGAACAGGCCTCCCAAGCTCTTCGTTGGGCAGTAAAATCCAGGTAGACTATTTTATTCCAATGAAATGTGCTACAAAGGACCCTCGGATATGTCTATTGACCCCACCTTCCAGAGGAGAATAATTGCAAAGAAAGGAAAAAGGAAAAAGAAATTTTGCTCGTGAAGACTTTGGCTCACGTATCACAAATGCTTAACCTATGGGGAGACATGGATGGACCCCATCGAAGGGACCGTTGTTGTAAATCAAATGATTCTGTCTTATTTATTTTTAAAGATTTTATTTATTTATTTGACAGGGAGAAAGAGAGCACAAGCAGGGGGTACGGCAGGGAGAGGGAAAGGGAGAAGCAGGCTTTCTGCTGAGCAGGGAGCCGGACGCAGGACTCGATCCCAAGACCCTGAGAAGGTGATCTGAACTGAAGGCAGACGCTAGCATCTGCGTTCTCTTTCAGATGGAAATTCTTCACAGAACTTGCTTTTTCTTCTTTCCAGACGCATCCGTGAATATGCTTATTTCAAGAAGCAATTGAAATAGTCTTTGGGGGACTTGTTCAAGACGTGTCCAGAAAGCTCAAAAAAGAAGAAAAAGTCTAATATCTTGAAAAATTACCAAAAAAGAGACACATATTGTTTTGAATTATTTGCAAACATTATATATACACATATATATATTTCTTTACAAATTGCATGGTGTTTTTGATACAAAGACAAATGTAAAGCTCTAATAATGGATGAATTCAGTATATTAAATATCACCATGTTAAATGCAACTACAGAAAAACAGGGAAATGATTTTACGTATGTATTATTTGTTTCAGAGGTACAGATCTGTGATTCAACAGTCTTACACAATTCACAGCGCTCACCATAGCACATTTCTTGATTGGATCATTTGTTCGTTGGGTGTTGAGTTTATTAAGTTCTTTATAGATTTTGGATACTAGCCCTTTATCTGATATGTCATTTGCAAATATCTTCTCCCATTCTGTCGGTTGTCTTTTGGTTTTGTTGACTGTTTCCTTTTCTGTGCAAAAGCTTTTTATCTTGATGAAGTCCCAATAGTTCAGAAGACATGAACAGACATTTTTCCAAAGAAGACATCCAAATGGCCAACAGACCCATGAAAAAGTGCTCAACATCGCTCGGCATCAGGGAAATCCACATCAAAACCTCAGTGAGATACCACCTCACACCGGTCACAATGGCTAAAATTAACAAGTCAGGGAACGACAGATGTTGGCGGGGATGTGGAGAAAGGGGAACCCTCCTACACTGTTGGTGGGAATGCAAGCTGGTGCGGCCACCCTGGAAAACAGTATGGAGGTTCCTCAAACAGTTGAAATTAGAGCTACCATTCGGTCCAGCAATTGTACTACTGGGTATTTACCCCAAAGATACAAATGTAGGGACCCGAAGGGGTACATGCACCCCGATGTTTATAGCAGCAATGCCCACAATAGCCAAACTGTGGAAAGAGCCAAGATGTCCATCGACAGATGAATGGATAAAGAAGATGTGGTATATATACACAATGGAATATTATGCAGCCATCAAAAGGAATGAGATCTTGCCATTTGCAACGACGTGGATGGAACTGGAGGGTGTTATGCTGAGCAAAATAAGTCAATCAGAGAAAGACATGTATCATATGACCTCACTGATATGAGGAATTCTTAATCTCAGGGAAATGATTTGAAATGCATTCGCTCTTCTCACTGTTAAATGTGCTGTACCCATCACATTGCAGAAAGGATGGTGTTTTAAGAAACCTGCTCTAATTCAGTGACCCTGTAGGTTGATATTGTTATAATGACGAGCAGCGATTTACTCAGTGGCAGAAAATGACTTAAAGGTGTTATTCTAGGCAAAATGACGTGTGTACATCCCAATGTGTGAAACACACAAATATGTTACCTTCTAAGGAAAGAGGAACTTGGCAAGTGTGATCAAGTTAAGGGTCTGGATGGAGACATTATCTTGGATGACCCTGGGTGGCTCAATGTCATCACAAGGGCCCTTATAAGAGGGAGGCAGGGGGCTCAGTGTCAGAGAAGGAGGGCTAAGGAGGGAAGTGGAGGTCAGAGGGATGTGTCCCCCAAGCCAGGGAACACAGGTGGTCTGTAAGCTGGAAGAGGCAAGGAATTGATTCTCCCCGGGAGTCCCCGAAGGACCTTGCGTTGCCCGCACCTGGATTTCTACCCCTGGGACACTTGCGTTGGACTTCTGACCTCCACAAGTGTGAGATAATACGCATGTGGGTTTTAAGCCAACATGCATGTGGTAGTTTGTTACAGCAGCAGCAGGAAGCTGATCCAGATGTACGGGCTGGAGGTGGGCAGAATAGAAGCCCATGCATAACGTTCCATGAATGTGTAAAGGAACAAAATTGGATGCCATTTTTGCAAAAATGGCTGGTAAACTGTCTTGACTCTTCGCGTTTGAATAGCTTGCAGACCTTGCACACCCTCAGAAGTGCTCAGGTTGAAAATAATCATGGCGCCTTCCCAGTAACGAGCTCTCCTGGGAGAAAGGACAGAATGAGACAGATCATAAACAAAGTAAGTGTGTCAGTTTCCTGGGGTGACCGTAACAAATGACCACAGTCTGGGGGTGGGGGTGGGGGCTCAATATATCACACAGGTGTCCTCCCCCCAGCTCTGGAGACCGAAGTCTGAGATCCAGGTGGGGCAGGGCTGCTGAGATCCAGGCGGGGCAGAGCCGTGCTCCCTCTTGAGGCTCCCGGGGAGGGTCCTCCCTGCGTCTTCCAGCTTCTGGGGCTCAGGTGTCTCTGGGCTGGTGGCCACAACCCTCCCATCTCTGCCTCTGTCCTCACGTGGCTACTCCTCTGTGTGTCCAAATTTCCTCTCTTTATAAGAACACTGGTCATTGGATTTAGGGCCACCCTGATCTAGGATGGTCTAATCTCAAGATCCTTCCCTTAATCACATCTGCAAACACCCTCTTTCCAAACAGGCCCCATGCACATATTAGGGGGGGTTAAGACATGGATGTACTTTTTAGAGGCCACCACTCAGCCCACTCCGGTAAGGAAAGACCCAGACAGAAGTCACTTCTCTCAAGTTCTCAGGCAAATGCCTTCCTCCCCCTCATCCTGGTTTATCTTCCTGATCTCTTCTTCCCCCATGCCCCCCAAGGGGCGCTTTGATATTAGCAACACGATCTATGGTGGACATCCCTCCTTACCCCTACAAACTCTCCCTTCTTCTGATGACTTCCCACACGTTGGCAGTTCCTTCTCCATGTGCGCGCCCACAGCAGGTGCTGCTATTTTCTCCGAGATGGACCAAGGGCTGTGTTGATTTTGTGTTGGACGGATCGTGTGCCCTGAGCGGGGGTTTGGGGAAACATTCAATATTTGTTGAACAACGTGTGAACTTCAGGGAGTCCCTCATTGTAGCCGCCTTCCAGGCATGCTTACCGTGTGTCTGGCTCTCTGTTGAGTGATCGTCACAAAAAGTCGGGGAAGGCTTTGTCTTTCCCTGTAAACATGCCCCCGACAATGCAGATGAAATATCCCTGACGGTTGCGTCTTCAGCCACAGAGCTCACACTCCCTTGCCTCCTTCTACAGATGTCAGAGAAATGAGGCTCGTGGGAAAGAGAAATTGAGGACAAAGGGCTGTAGGGCAGGGGAGAGGGGCAGCAACAGCTTTGCATGGTTGAGCAGTTTCCTGAAGTGACATGCTCTCCCTGGCAAGGGGCGCTTTTAGGGCTGCTCGCTGCCTGCTATGGGCTGAATCATGTCCCCCTGAATGCACATGTTGGAGCCCTCACCCCCAGGTCTTCAGAATGTTGCTCTATTTGGAGGTGGGGTCTTTAAAGAGGGGATTAAGGTAAAATGAGGTCAGTAGTGTGGGCTCTGATCCCATAGGACTGGGGTCCTCATAAGAAGAGGGAATGAGAACACAGATATACACAGAGGGATGACCACATGAGGACATGGGGAGAACACAAGGTCTACATGCCAAGCAGAGAGGCCTCAGGAGGCACCAATCATGGCCCCGCCTGGATCTCAGACAACCAACCTCAGCCCTGCCTGGATCTCAGACTCCCAGTGTCAGCCCCGCCCGGATCTCAGACTCCCAGCCTCCAGGACTGGGAGAGAATGCATGTCCACTTAAGCCAGGGCCATTCTGTGGTGCATTGTTATGACCGCCACGGGATGGTAATACACTCCTCTACAGCCCCGCGCCTTTGCTCAGTTGGAGATTTTCAGGGTGCCCTCGGAAATCCGGGCCCCAGTTGTTTTATATATCTATTTAAAGGAAGACGGGGACTGTGCTAATTTGCAAGGCACCTCCCATCCCTTAAATGAATGCCATCATTCTCAAGCATGTGTCTTTGCTCTGGGATCCGTTTTGCGACTGTGGATCTATAAAGTGCTAGGCATTTTTATGAGGCTGGTTTAATTAAAAATTCATGTTCCTTTGACAGTTTTTAGTTTAAGAGCATTAAAATATGGGGCATTAAAATTTTTAATGGCTTGGCATTTTAAGGAAGGGTGTTTTGTTGTACTATTGACATCTGTTTGGTTCAGCTATTATGGGTTTATTTTATCGCAGAAATGTGATGGGGGAATTCGTTTGGACTACATTTATTACCTCAGATTTTATGTCATATGCAGACTGGAATGTTTTTACTCCCCCAAGTCCCATAAAAGCCAGAGATTGAAATTTCTTTTCAAGGGCATAAAGTTGCCCTTGAAAATTCTGGATCAAGAGTCCATTATTTTCTTGTGTTACTGGATTCATCCCAAGAGGTTCCACCTTGTATTTCTGCTAGTAGGATTCGGTGAGTAGTAGAGTATTCCTCATGTTTGGGGGCGTTTCCATTCTTCAACCATTTATAGATATAGCTGCCCTGGCTGAGGAAGATCACACTTTCCCACTGCCCTGACCTCACGCACCGCCATGAATTTGAAGTAAGATGTGTCACTACCTGTCTGAAGCTTGAGGACCTGGCACCTGGTTCCCTACATGTCTTGTTCTCTCTCCTTGGAGATTTGCAGTGTTCCAGAACTGTGCCGGTCCATCATCCTGGGTCCTGGTCTTCAGATGACATGGAGTGGAGCACCCATTGATGAGCAGGTGCATGCATGAGAAATGGATTTTGGTCATATGTGGGCCACTGAGATTTCAGGACTGTTGGTTACAGCAGCACTGCCTAGTCAATCCTGACCGATACACTCATTGATGGCTCGCTTTCCACTGGGTTGCTTTGCTCAGCTGTCTATTCATAAGGAGGGAAATGTCCCCTTTGTGCAGAAAGACTAGCCAAGGAGATGGACCCTTAGGTTTCGATGTTCTTTGTACCATGCATTCTTTGATGCATTGAGTTGCTGAATCATTTGCTACTTGCATCAAGGACATTGGTGTAAGGAGGCCATGGCTCCGTATCCCTGTGCTTCTCAAGCATCCTGGGCAGGGTGTCTAGAAGGCCATACACCCCAGTGAGACAATTCTCAAACACGTGTTTCCTGGGTGTGCTGCAGGGAAGTGACTACATTTAAGTCTAGCAAGAAGAGAGACAAACCAGAGCTAAAAACCACCAGGACTTGAGGGTCCCCCAAATGATTCCAGCTTGAAAATGTCCCATGAAGGGAGCCAGGGTTCTGCCCCATGAGCTAAAATGCATCTTCTTCGGAGGGGATTGGATTAAGCAGCTCATTTGAAGATGCTTCTTTGCGGGCTGTTTGTATGGAAGACTTTGTGATGGAATGCTTGAGTGGAGCGGGTGGTTAAAGGGGAGAAGTTCCCAGGGACAACCACCAGAGGGCAGGCCTTGGTGGGCGCCATGGCGACAGATCTGGTGGCCGGGACTGACGTTTTTAGAACCACAGAGATGTGCTGGAATACAGACTGTGGGGTGAGGAAAGGACAGTCCCACTTGGTGTCTGCCCCGCAGTTTGGTCAAGCACCAGTCTGAGGTGCTGATTACCTTTGTGGTGACATCAGCTTAGATGGAGGAGGCCCCTCGATTTTACAGTTCAGAGTGGCTTGGGGAGCTGGCAGCAGAGTCTGTTCTCACTAATAACTGAAAGAATAACAGCAGTGGTTGCCATTTACCGAGCTCTTGCAGTGCCTGAGGGGCCATTCCAAGAGTTTAATTTAGGTGCACCGCCTTGTTTAATTTTACAGCCTCCCCATAATGGCGACACCGTTATTATCCAAAGTTGCAAGTGTGCAAACAGGCCCGGGGAGCTTCATCACTAGCTGTTAACAACACAGCTGGAATTTAGCTTTGGTCTGCTTGGCTGGGAGCTCGTAACCACTTGGGGCTCTGCCCATCCAGAGGAAACGCAGAGCTTTCCCTTGGACTGCAGGAAGAGAATAAACCCGGCTTCATGATAGTCTCGATTCCGTGTCTTCAGGGGCAATTAAACCAGCCTCTGGCCAAGATGTAGCTTTCATACCCTTTGTAGGGTCAGCTTTTTAGCCATGTTTCTGCCACCCTTGGAATAAATTGTGTTGTACAAAGCCCTGAGTCACCACCTCTGAGGCAGTCAGCAAAGACCTTCAGAGCTGCTCTGGGGAGTGCAGACAGGGCAGGGCGGTGGAGTCTGTTTACCTCCTGGAAATGTCAGGTTTGGAGGTTCAGTGCATTTGTCAGGGGAAGCTATGTGTCTCTGTTAGATTGCACCTCATGCCGCAGACCGCGGTGCTTCTCTTCTCTGAGGCTTCTCGAGAGCCTCAGGGACCTAGGCCCTGGTGCAAGGACCACCCCTTAATTTCAGCAGACAGGCTGCCTTCCCATGTCCAGGGGAGGACCCAGCTTTCAGAGACGTGTGAACTCTAGGATGCCAAGGAAGAATTTGGGTTTTGCCAAGTTTTAAGGTCACAACAGATGGAAGCCTCCAGTCTCATTCTACAACACGTTTTAATTATGACTTCAAGGCAAAAGTCACACATTGAAGTATGTGACAGGTGTAAACTCAGTCACTCCATCCACAAAGGAGGGTGACTTGTTCTGCAGCATTTTTATGAGGGGCAATCCCCAAACCTGTATCAACACATTTTACATCAGGATATAGAATTTGCCACCTCCAGTACTAGGAGTGTGTGTGTGTGTGTGTGTGTGTGTGTGTGTGTGTGTGTGTGTGTGCGTGTGTGCGCGCACGCGTGTGCTCACGTGCGTATTTGCCCTGGTGATCAATGCTATTGTCGGCATTGTAAGAGAGAAGACATCATCTCAGAATGCAAACTGGGATTGGCATTGAGTGGGTTGGGTGTGGGGGGCAGAGAATGAACCTCCATCCTTTATCTGTCTTTACTACCTGCAAGATCAGCTCATCCTGTTTTCCCCAAGTGGATCCAGCACAGAAAGCAAAGTCTACCCATCGCAACTTGGGTGGGCTTCCCTGTCGGGCTAACGTGGATATCAGATGTACTCTAACTGGGTGTGCAGATGCAGAAGGCAGGGCTGGGGGCAAGCCCCCTTGCTTGGAAGATCACACAGGTCTCTGGTTTAGTTTATTTAATTGCACAATAGGGTCATTGTATCCCTGGCTGTAGGAGTTGTCCTTCACTTTGTGCAAACCAATGGTAACCCATTGGAAGGGATGCACAGAGAGTCCTTTCATAATTTGTCAGTGCACCACACATGCAGGAAAAGTTCTTCGGTCCTAAGAGCACATAAGGTTATTTGTAGAAATAACCTTGAACACAGGGGAAATATTATCCCATTCCGGTGTCTGCATTTCGGAGGGCTTACACTAACATACCAAGTTTTTCTAAGTTCTATTGTGTTACTTGTTCTAATAAATATAAAATAGTACTAATTTTAAATGGCATGGATGCACCAAGATAGGATATTATTTCCAAAATATTTCCACACACAGAAGCTACCCACAAACTGACCAGCTCCCAGATGGACACAAAGACCACTGGCTTCCCTTGTGGTTCCAATCACCCCCAAGGACAGTCACTGCCCCCACCCCCCCCACCACCACTCTGACTCGTAACATCGCTGATGGTTTTGCCCATTTTCATACTTTACATGAATAAATCATAGAAGATGTGATTTTTAGGGGGTGGGTGGGAGGCCGGCTTCTTCTGACCAACATTGTGTTCTTGAGACTGTGGGTCATTGTGGGGCATTCATCGACACGAATGATCAGCATCCCCTCTAGTGTTTATCCCCTCTACTGTTGATTGGTCTTTGGGAAGTTTCCCACTTGGGAATATGGCAGACAAGTGGCCATGAGTGTTCTAGCTCACGCCCTTTGTTGTGCTGGTGCAGGTGTTTCTGTGGGGGGTGTCCACCCAGTGGTTGTGGGGGGGTGTGCCCTCATGTGTTGCTGGGGCACTCATCTGAGAAGGGTATTGTAAACTCGTTGAGCAGAGCACACGGTTAATCAGGAACACTCACCTCAGGTTTAGTAGCTGGTGCCTCCATCTGAGACAACTCCTGCCCCCATTCCAACCCCAGGAAACTTGAGAGAAACTTGGAGAGGAATCCTCTTGCCCATGGTCATGCAAACAGGAACCTGAGACCCCTCCTGTTCCCCCCATGCCACATGTTCTAACGGAAGCTCAGGCGAATTCCTGAATAAACGGATTGGGGATTTGATGGGAATGTATTGTGACATGACTGGTGAGTTGTGAAGAATACTAATTCACCTGGGGTCATTTGTTGCCCTATAATTCTGTCACGGGCATCTTCAGAGAGCCAGGAGCCATCTGTGGAGGAGGTCATGCAGCCAGAGCATGCTAAGGGTGCCCACTGTGGTGTATCAGCACGTGGGGCAGCGGAAGGCCGCCGGTGGTGTGGACTTGCATGCAAGGACAGACAGTGATGGTTTAGGGCCATGTTCCATTAGCACCATCTCCTATGTAGTGTGACAATGAGCACCATGGCATTTTCAGAAATTGGGGTGTTGGTCTGGGTGCCCCTAAAACCAGGCACTGAGCTGGGATGGACTGTGTCACGGGTGTACTGGGGAGGGGTCATCTCTGGGGACTCTAAGTGGTCAAGGAGTACTTGGGGGAGCCATCTAATTGAAATGCACATCTGCTCTGACCCTGGGAAGACTCATTGGAGAGAGAAACTGATGGATCAGAAGTTCTGAGCTTGGAAATGGCAGGAAGGCCAGTTCTGCTTGCTGTTCTCAGAACAAGCCGGCCACTCTGCAAGGTGGTCCCAGAACCAAAGGTCAGAGGTGCTGTGTCTCCCAGGGGTGGCCCTGCCTCAGTATCCCTCTGGAGCCTGTCCTGGAAGAGGTGTGGCCTCTCAGGATGGTGCAGTGGTAGGTTTCAGGAGGGCAGCTGGACTGCCTGTGATAACCCCTCAGTCTGAGATCAGAGAAGAATCTTCTAGAGCCACCACACTGTGACATCTTTTTCTTTAGAAAATAACCCTTTTTTTTTCTTTTGTAAAAAAAAAGACAATGTTTTCCCCTCTATGCGTGACTTTGGCAACCTACACTCACAAAGCATGGATTACAAATGGTCATCCTGTTGGTCAACATGCCACACAATCAGAGAAACACAAAATTTAAGAAGACCCCATACTCACTCATAAGTTTGAGACCACACAAAGAAGGCAGACAACAGTACCAGGTTCAAGGGAATTAGGAGAAACAGTTCTCTATTGAGGACGTAAGCTGCTATAACCCATTCCACACTCTTTCAGTGAAATTAAAAATGCACAAATCGGTTGAACCAGCAATTCAATTTTCTAGGAGTCTAGCCTATAGCTCACACACATACACACACACTTCAGGGGAATTCACTGCAAGAAGTATTTCTTCGCAAATTGCTGGAAACGTCAAAATCCCATTTATAGGGTGGTGATTAATGATCTGGTTCTTGGTTGCAAGCAACAGAAATAGAGCTGAGCTAATCAGCAGTACACTTCATCATCTATGAGACCAAAACATGGGAATTTGGGAGGCCAGGGAGGTCCCACCTTGTCCTACATAAACAGTGGGGGAGCATCCCCGAATCTTACCTTGGTCACATGGGAAAGGGGATTCTTTGCACGAAGCCATTTCCTGGAACAGAAAAAGGTTGAGAAAATGATGTCCTACCCTTCACCGTTTCTACAGGTGTGGGGCTCAGGCAAAGTTCAGCAATGTCATGGGCGAGGTGCTTATATCATTTGGGGGCTTTTTAGTAAAGGAAAAGGAAATTATGCATACATACTTAGGAAGTTGAATTTTTTTCTTTAGAATTAATTTATGATAAATTTCAAATTTAAAAAGCTGACAAGTATCCCAAGCGTCACAGAATTCAGAGAGGTATTATTTTTATTAATTCACTTCTCGATACTATTGCACATTCCCTACAATTTCTGGTGGCACGTTCTTTGATCTGATCTTGATGGGAAAAAGAATTTGTCTGATCTACACAGGCATCTCATCTATACAGGTGTCTGGTCTACACAGATGTGTCATCTACACAGGTGTCTGATCCATATTCTTTCATATTATCTTTATGTGAAAATGAATTTGATCCACACAGGTGTGTCATCTATACAGGTATCTGATCTATATAGGTGTCTGATCTACACAGGTGCCTCATCTATACAGGTGTGTCATCTATACAGGTGTCTCATCTACACAGGTGTCTGATCTATACAGGTGTTTCATCTACACAGGGGTCTCATCTACAAAGGTGCTAGGAAGATATATAGTCTTTCCTCTATCCCACATGATCACTGGTTTATGACTGAGGTTTGGACATGTTTTCTCAAGTGTCATAATACCTTATTGGTAATGTCACACACCTGTCTCAGGATTGCTTTCAGTGTTGGGAAAATGTCCATTCTTTTTCTCTCATATAAGAATCGTAAGATTTCAGAATATTTCCGGGTTTTTTCCTTATGCAATTACTCACCTCAATCCGCTTTGAACTGACGGCATTCGTTAACCAGTTTGTTTGCAACATTCTCCGAGTGACAGTAATTCATACATTTCACGTTATCTGCACCAACGGTGGCGCTTTGTGTTAACATCAGCGGGAAGTGACAGCCATTAGCCAGTGTAATCCTATGATTCTATGACTCATTTTTCATTTACCAGATTATCAAACAACCCAAAGGACCTACTAATGACTTCTATTTTAAACATGATCCTTCCTCCAAGTGAATTACTCCTTTTGGGATGACCAGAGCAATTCCAGCTACAATTTGCTAATCGATGTGAGAGCAGTTTCATCGGATTTTCTGGCTCATCTTTATCACTTTATCTTTATATGTATCTTCCTTTTTTTAATATAAACTGAATTTACTCTCGGTTCCTTGGTAAATAGATCTCAATAAAAAGAAGGTAAGTCCCCGATGCTCAAATGACATATGTCATTTCTCACTGGTTTTATCTATGTGCTTCCAAATGTCTTTCCGAGTTGTGATAAAATGGCCTGCTTCTGATTCCATATTCCCTTACCTGGACCCCCAAGATGCCAATGGCCACACGAGGAAATGTGACAGAGGGGTGGTCCTTCCCTAAAATATGGGCCTGGGTAACCCAATGACTAGGACCCCCTGCCCCCACCTTAGATCTTGGTGGGAGGAGGAGGGTGGGCAGAAGGAGACTCTGCATTTCCAGGGATTACCACCTACCTGTTTTGTTGACCGTTCCTAATTTCTATGCCTGGCCTTGGGCTCCCTCCCGCCAATAGTCTCAGGAACTCAGCTGCACATACTTGCTCACTGCCACCTCTGTGTCAGTCCGTCTAGGGCAAGAATTAAGAGACAAGGGTCTCTGAGGATGAAGGAGGTGAAGGAACCCACCTGTGCTGTAGTTCCAAAATCTGGAAACCAAAGGGTTTGCTCTGTATCAGGGCAGTGCACTTACTGCTACCCATTCTCTGTTTGCTCAGCATCTGGATGCCATCGTTTGTGGGGGAACCCATCCCCATGAGGCTGAGACCCTCCCCCTTTGGAGATGAAAAGTAGCAAAGTTTACTTTTCCAAAGATTCTTGCAGCTGAAGCACAGATGGGGACTACAGCGGGTGAAAGAGTGTCCACCCCAAAAGATATATGCACATCCTCACAGCTAGAATGTATGAAGGGGACCTCATTTGGGAATATGGTCTTTGCAGATGTGATCAAGTGAAGGATCTGAGATGAGCTCATCCTGGATCAGGGTGGCCCTAAATCCAAGGACAAGTGTCCTTACAAGAGACAAGAGACAGACACAGAGGAGTAGACACGTGAAGATGGAGGCAGAGATGGGAGGGACGTGGCCATGAGCCCAGAGACACCTGGAGCCCCAGAAGCAGGCAGACACAAGAAAGACCCTCCCCTGGAGCCTCAGGAGGGAGCACGGCTCTGCCCCACCTGGATCTCAGACTTCTGGTCTCCAGAGCTACAGTGTTAAGCCACCCCAGTATGCAGTCATCTGCTGCAGCAGCAACAGAATCTAACACATGCTCTAGGATTGGGACATTGGTATTTGAGTGCTGAGAACTGCCCCGTCTCTCATGGGACCCTCGTGTCTTTGGTGCTCCTGGGAGAAATAGGGCATCAGTTACAGAACGTCCCTAGATAAGCGTCTTTCAATACACCTGCAGCCCTCAGGTCATCAAGGACCATCCAGAGGATGATAAACCACAGGGCAAAAGGGAACTAACCAGTGGCCGATGATGGTTTGGTTTCATGAAAATAATTCTTGATTTGACATTTTATAAAATAGGGCATTTTGGTCTCTATAGACCTGCAGACAAATTCCTACTCTTCCCCTTGTATCATCCACATCCCCTCTTCCTTGCTTGACCCAGAGCTCAGAGATGGCTGATTGGCTGATCTCCCTGGCAATATCATAATGGTTTTATGCAATTTAACATCTGTGTGCTTACTTTACTCACTTATGAAATTCCTTCAAAATAACAAAATTAAACAGGATCTTCCATTTCAGGCTGGCACCGTATGAACAGCAGAGAACGGCATGTTCCCGTTCATAATATCGACTTTGCCAATGGACGGGAAGACTGGGTTTACCAAGCGATCCAGAAAATGTCCTTTCTGGTGAGGATATGTCTCAGGGAAAAAAAAGAAAAGGCAAAACAAAACAAGAAAGAACTGGGGGAGTCTTGTCCTGATGATATTCCATTTGCATTGGGCAAAATCCTGCAGTATTGGGAAGGTAGCCCAAGACGCACCTTACGTAACTTATCCACAAAGGGGATGAATTCCCCTCAAGGGCAGGGCACAGGTAAGTATATCGGAGCATGAACATTTGTTCCTAGATGCAGCCCAGCACAGGTCCTTCTGCAGAACAGAGACTCAGAGGATCTCAGAGATGGGCAGAGCCTTGGGCACCATCCAGCTCCGCTTTGTTCGTCTAAGAACCTGAGATACCCCAGTGGGGAGCATCACTCGAAGTGGCGTCCTCCCTTGTGGCATGCATGGGAACCGAAGTCAGCGGTAGAAGGAGCAGCCCCACAAGACGGCGTTGGCCCTGGGGTCTTGCTTCTTCTCCAGGCGTGGCCCCAGGTGATGCTTTATTGAAAGCAGTGAGGTTTTGCACGGGTCTATAGGAAGGGGTCACATCTGCAGGCGTGGGTAGCTCGAACTCTGCATGTTCCCAACAAGGGTCTGTTTTCACGACTGGCTCCTGACCGGATCCTGGAAGGTTATGATTTGTTCATCCTTGAGCCATGCCAAACCGGTGTTCCCTGGGAGTTTGGGCTCACAACATGGTTTTTGGTGAGCACCAGCTTTCCTCTGAGGGGTCTCAGTATTGGTAACTGAACCTTACCCCCAATACCTTGGGATGCCAGGCTCTGGTGAGTGTCCTTGTGGTTGGCATCATTTCCAACATGCTGTCCTAAGTTGGTGGCGGAGGAATTAAGAGTGTCCTGGGTGTGTCCCCTGGCAGAGGACCATGAACAACTTGTATGAGGTTTTTCACTGGACTTTCCCCCAAGCACATTTTCTCTGCTGATTTTGCTCTGTGTCCTATTTTTGGGATGAGCCATAGCTACGTGTACAACAACTTTTGGGTCTCATGTGTCCTTCTAGTGAATCATCAAGCCTGAGGATGGTCTTGGCCCCCCCCAACACATTGGGGGTCACGTGATTTTGAGCCAAGTTAGAAAAAGAGAATATACGGAGGACATGGCTTTCTATGGACCCAGAAAAGCCAGGTCTGGAACTCTTTAAAGGCTGAGGGAAAGGGACATATTGATGGTTCAGAGGTGGTTTCTAAACAGTAGGGCTGTGTTCCCTCCCGAGGCTCCAGGGAGGGTCCTTCCTGCCTCTTCCAGCTTCTGGGGCTCCAGGTGTCCCCGGGCTGGTGGCCACGTCCCTCCCGTCTCTGCCTCTGTCTTCACGTGGCTTCTCCTCTGTGTCTCCTCTTGTGTCTCTTACAAGGACACCTGTCATTGGATTTAGGGCCACCCTGGTCCAGGATGAGCTCATCTCAGACCCTGTCCTTACTACATCTGCAAAGACCCTGTTTCCAAAAAGATCCCATCCTGAGTTTCCGGATGGAGATGAATTAAGGGGACACTCTTCAACCCAATATATGGAGAATAGGATTTTCTCCAATGTCAGATTCTCAAACCTCCTTATTGACTTGTTTGCATCTTTCCACTTGTTTTGCTATATAACTGACATGAAACTGCCCAATTTCCACTGTGGAAGAACCCAAGGGGGTGATGCACATTCCATGCAGGTGTCGGGGAAATGATTTCCAGGCAGAGGACAGAGCCAGGTGAGGGATCAGGAGTGAATCTGAGGTGCGTCAGGATCAGTGCGGAGACCTCTAGGGCAGCACCAGAGTGAGCAAGGGGGCAGTGGTGGGCATCCCAGCAGGGAGGACATGTGGGGTGCACCTGCTCCCCAGTCCCTGGTGGGGACTGTACCTGCGGGGAGTCTGTGTTGTGTTTCTCATGCAGAGTGAATGCCAGAGCACATGTGTCATGTGATGTGTGTTTTGAAATGGCTCCTTCTGGCTGGTGTTCGGATCGCGGGCTGTATGCCAAGGACCCAGGCAGGGTCTGCAGAGAGGGGTCTGCTGCACATCCTAGGCCAGAGGGGTCGACAGCTCGGGCCAGGTTGGTGTGGTGCAGAGGATGTGAGATGCTGGATTCTGCACGGATCGTGAAGGTGGACGTGCTACAAGGTGCAGATGGACTGCCTGTTGGTGTTTGAGGAAGGCTGGGATGGAGGGTGGCTCCAGGTCTTGTCTGGGAAGAAGGAAAGACAGAGCTGGTGTCCCCTAGGCTGGGGCAGGCTCTGGGCAGTGCAGGCGTACAGAGCAATGTCCCATGTTCAGATGCAACTGTGTCTGGGTCTGACTCGTGTGCTGTGGCATCAAGAGGAGGCTGTCAGGTCGACAGATGGGTCTTTGTGTGCCAAGTGATAGAAAAAGCCTTCAAGTACACTTGCTGGGGTATTGTCCACAAATGTCACCATCACATTACCTTTAGGAGTAGACATTCTCATGACGCCCATTCCACAGAGGTGCTGGAAGGCCACATGGCTGGGCTTGGCTCACCCTGACCCAGAAGCAGGTTCTCACAGCCCTGTCGTGGGCAGTGGGGTCCGGATGAGGAGCTGGGTCTCGTGACTCGATACCTCCATCAGGCTTTATGCAGCATACACTGACCTGTGGCCAATGTCTTGTGTCTTGTGGTCAGCCACCCGGTTTGTATGGCTCTGTTGTGGCCACCACGGGAATCGCATACAGGGTGGTTCATTAACACGCACCTGCTGTTGGAAAGCGGCTGAGCAGAGGTCCCCACATTGGGCACATTGGAGACATTTGTCCAGACAGGAAGGGCCACAATCACCCAGGAGTGTGTGGGGAGACCCCAGCCTGTGGGCAGTGAGCAATCGCATGTGTGCCCTCATCGTGGAGCAAATACTGGAGAAGAACGGAGCTGCCCCATGTGCCCCTCCCACAGGACACCTTATATTCCAATCCTCCCATGTGGCAGTGAGTCCAAACCTCGAAAGGGTGTCCATGCCTTTGGGATAAGACCCACAGGCTTCAGGGATGCATTTTACACTTATGCTGAGGCTCCTCCTGAATCGGGGAGTCCATATGTCCACAGAGGTGGGACTGTGCCCTTGGAGGAGCACTCTGACCACTCAGGAGCATGGTTTCCGGATCTGGTGGGAGACACAGGGTAGCCGTGGGAATCTGCATGCGGGCTCCGGGGTGCCTCCAGGCCGCGGTTCTTGTGCATCACGAAGCGTCCACGCACTGTGCTCCAGCGAACGGAGACGTGCTGCATCCTGCCGCTGGCCCCTGCCTGGCACTCTTGCGGGGGGTGGCGTGAAATGCCGCGTCTGCAGAGCCCACCTTTCCGGGTAAACAGCCGGAAAGGTCACTGCATAAGCACCTGTGAGCTGAGCAAAGCGCCAGAGGCAGGGGGAGATTTTGAGCAGAGGGACTTTCCCAAGAAAGAGAAATGGTGTTTCTGGTCGTTGCTTGGCAGCATGGATGGACCAGCCACGCTGCCCTGGGCAGCCCGACACGCACAACACGTACAGCCAGGTGGACTTTAGCAGGGTCCCCTTCTTCAAGACCAGCGAAGCCAAATGCTGGTTTTGTCCCACTGCGCTCAGGGGATGCAGGAACTTTGCCGCACCAAGAGCTCACCTCTCCTGCAGGCACTTCTGACTCTCCTGCTGTTGAACCTGGTGGTAGGGGGAGGGTTGCACTCCTCTGAGCCATGATCCCTGACCCCTCACTTGGGAACGGATAACGATCCCTCCTTCCTTAATGGAGCAGTGCCCACGAGGCAGACTTTACACCACGCATTATCACCTTGAACACACATTACCAGCAGGAGCTAGGACATCCGCTGACCCATCTTTTGGGTCAGTGCTTCCAGGTGGGGTTGTCTTACGGGGTTCAGAGGCATGCGGGGGGGCAGAGGGGCTTTGACCTCATGTGCCTCAGCTAACGGGGAGGCTTGATAACGGACTCCAGCATGTATCCGAATGACTTAAAATTATTTATTTGCAGCGGGCTGAGTGGAAGACGGGTCTGCAGGCATTTCCCGCCTGTCTGCAGGACGTTTTTGTAAACGTGTTTCTGTTTTCTGTTGTGATTACTTACTGAAAACAGAAATGCGGTGGGGAGGGGTTATAAAGGGAAAGTCTAATGAACCCCCTCCCCCGCAAACACCTGTTCTCATAAGATAAGAGCTCTATTCTTGCACTGGAAACATAATCATCGTCTGCCTGATCCTCATTTAAATAAAAACAGCCAGCTAGGCGGCTCCTTCTCATTGAAATTCCTGAGATCTTCATTCTTTCTTGGTATTTGGTTGAAAACAAAGTTTATCTCCTGCTTTTCCCAGAGGATCAGCCAGCATTAAGTGCCTATATGCATGCATGATGAGAGCCTTTTAGTACCGGTGGGAATGTCCTTCAGTCTGACTTGATGTCATTATTCCCACTACTTGCCACGCAGAAGCAGACCTTGGGTCCTCCTGGGTGGAGAAGGAACTCGGGTCTCTCCCAGCTTTCAAATGCAGCAAACACCTGGCTGTACCCAGCGGTTCTTGTGTAAAGCTTTGCTTTGTCCTCAAGTTGCTCAAAAAGTGCCACTCTTTGAAAAAGAAACAAATAAAACAAAACCCTGCCCCTCCAACTCTGTTGCGAAGAGGAGAGAGACCTCATTTTACAAGGCTGGGTGCTGGACGCTCAGTCCTCACAGAGGTACTGATCTTAAGGTGGTAGGCTCTCCCGCCACCAAGGACACAACCTGTGGGTTCACCTGCCAGGAACAGGTGCAGGGCTGGGAACTGAGCATGGTTTTCGGAATGGTAGCTTTCTGGAAGCTGCTAAGATACCTCAAGTGGTACTCTTAAATAGGATGCACAGTTAATACCAAAATAGGGTCTGGAACGATACACGGAAAGCCCCCTGTGTATGGGAACCCTGTCCTCATGCTCAGCGGCTCTCAGGCGCAGTGAGTCGGAGGTCAGAGTTTTGTTTATTTTTAAGTTTTAGTAAAATATGCATAACATAGCATCAGTGATATTTGCAACATTCACAGTGCTGCGCAACCATCACCACCAGCTACTTCCAAAACATTTCCACCAGCCCAGATGGAAACCCCGTCCCCATGAGGCGATCCTTCCCAATTCTCTGCTCTCCCAGCCCCTGGCAGCCCTAGTCTGCTCTCTGTCTCTACGACTTGATGTATTCTGGAGACTTTTATATAAACGCAGTCACACAGTATGTGACCTTTCCCGACTGTCCTCTCTCACTGGGCACCATGTTGTGGTGGGAGTTCTGAATTTCTTGGAAATTCAGTGCCTTGTTCCTTTTTATAGTCGAGTCATGTTCCACCGTATGGACACACTACCTTCTGCGTGGTGCATTCATGCAAAGTGTCAGGAGTGACCACTCCCAGGAGGATGTGTATGCATAATGCAAAGTCCAAGAGGCCACAGTGCCTTTGCTAAGCATTCTCTCTATAGCACGGGGGGAAGTTTGGGTGCAGAGGGTTTGGAGGCCTCCCCAAATCGCATCTGGGGGTGCCCCCTGAGCTCACCTACACAGGAGGGCAGATCCCTGGCATTGGCTGTGCTCCCAGTGGGGAGGACTGGGTGTCTGGATCTGTGTTTTGAGTCTGTTTGATGGCGCACAGACTCTGGGTGCAGCACAAAGATGAATAAGGCAGAGCGTGGTCCAGGGGACCCATCAGGAGAGTTTGGGGCAGAGCTCAAACCCAGGGGCTGGGAAGTGGACGCAGCCTGGCAGGGGATTGAAGAGTGGTTCTGTACCACAGAACAAAAACAGCTCAGGTTCACAGGCTGCTCATACTTGTGTGCCTTTCGCATTTATAGAACGATTCTGGGGTGAAACTCATTTCAATTGCAAGCAGGTGTACAGAGGCCGGGGGGCCTCGAGGTCATCCCCAGGCCCGGGCGGCGATTTGCTTCATTGCTGACCAGGGCAGCCCCGGCTGTGTACGTGAATTGGTGGGAGCCTGCATCCCGACCCACTGCTCTTTATGGAGGGTCTGAACCTCCAGGACCGGACCTGAGGCTGGGGCTCCCTCCCCCGGCATCCACACTGCTGGCCGTGATTTGTAATCTGGTGTTTTCTGGGACGTGTTTCTGAAACCCAGTCTCTGGGTGTCTTCTGCCTTCAGGGGCAAGTTTGGCTTCTCTTCCCACGTGCGTTTTAAGGTTAATGTGAGCTCTGACTGAGTGATGGTGTGTGTGTGTGTGTGTGTGTGTGTGTGTGTGTGTGTGTGTAGGCTTATATATACACACGCATATAGTGAGTGCTACAGAAAAAACTGGAAAATACTGCTCCTGATCTAATTATTCAGCATCATTACTTTTTCCTAAGGGAACCCTAAGAGAATTGCCCCCAAATGATGAAGTGCTTTCTGTATGACTGTACCCATATCTTAGGGAAATACGTGAAAACGGCAATCACCGCATTGCATTTCCTTGTTTGCACTAATACCCGTAAGTAATGAGTATTTCTCCAAGGTCTGGGAATCCTGAGAGCTTATTGCACTGGGTTGTTACCCAGTGTGGGTTACAACTACGTTTCTCTTCTGTCTTTGCAATACAACACATTTGTGCATATAAAATTAGTCCCGTGCACATATACAACACTTAAGAAGTACGCTCACTGTTGCCCCTCACCTACCTGCCATTTCTGTTATGGATACAGACGTAGGTTGGGATGGTGACCACAGGGTAAGGTACAGAGTTGTCGTATCCCTGTGTCGTTCATGTGAGACAAATGTAACAGTGCATGTCAGCTACACTTCAACTTAAAACAGAAACAAAAAAGAAAACAAAACATATGTATGTCTGAGAAACAAACTGAGGGTTGTGGAAAGGGAGGTGAGTAGGGGGATGGGGTAACTGAGTGACGGGCATTAAGGGGGGCACATGATGTGATGAGCACTGGGTGTGATATGCAACTAATAAATCATTGAACACTACACCGAAAACTAATGATGTATTATATGTTGGCTAATTGAATTTAAATAAAAATAATAATAAGTAAATACATATGTGGGTTCCAAATTTTAAATATATATAATTATATAAATACATATGTGGGTTCCAAATTTTAAATATATATAATACAAATGCATATAGGGGTTCAGAATTTTAAATATATATATAATATAAATGCATATAAGGGTTCAGCATTTTAAATATATATAATTATATAAATACATACGTGGCTTCCAAATTTTAAATATATATGATACGAATGCATATGAGGGTTCAGAATTTTAAATATATATATAATATAAAGGCATATAAGGGTTCAGCATTTTAAATATATATAATTATATAAATACATATGTGGGTTCCAAATTTTAAATATATATGATATGAATGCATATGAGGGTTCAGAATTTTAAATATATATATAATATAAATGTGTGTAAGGGTTCAGCATGTTAAATATATATATATAATGTATATAAATATATATGTGGGTTCAGAATTTTAAATAGATATATAATATAAATGCATATAGGGGTTCAGTATCTTAAATATATATACAATATATAAATACATATATGGCTTCAGATTTTTAAATATATAATATAAATACATGTATGGGTTCAGAATCATATATATAATATATAAATACACATGTGGGTTCAGAATTTTAAATATATATATAATATAAATATTATATGGGTTCAGAATTTTTAATATATATAGCAATATATATATATGGGTTCAGAATTTTAAATGGAACGTATTTGAAGGCATGTTGGAAATTCCAAGGGAATTCTCCCTGGGGTCGGCTTCAGAATTTGAAAGCGATTTCAGGAGAGCCAGGAGCTCACACAGCAGATCAATCAGCCAGTGGAGGAGCTTGTCCGCGCGTGATGCCAGTAGATGGCCCAGAACGCTGCAGGTGTAACGTTGACTTGGGCGTGAAAGATCAATAACTGTTCCATTGAAACCTTTTCAGGGTCTTGAACACCTGACTTATTCATATGGGGGCATAATTCCCATTATTTTCCTTTTATGAAGGTTCTCGCTCAGAGCCACTCATAGGTCTGTCTCTCCTGTTATCGTGCAAAACCAGTTTTCAAAACCTTTTCATCAGCAGATTACTGTACGTACTTATTTCTCCTCCCCCTGCGTGCTTCCAACGATGTTCAAAAGAGCTGTGGGTACATGTTGATCCTTTTAATCCTCGTTTTGGGGTGAATCATCGAGCCACTTGGTTTCTTTGGTTTTTCAATGTGTCGGGACTCCGTCTTCTGCCCTTTATGATTGCTCTCTCTCATTCTGTGAAGCCAAGTGGAGTCCGGGGAGATCTGCTCCTTCCATGCCCACGTCCAGCTCCTCTTGCAGCCAGCTAAACTCCCAGGAACGTGTGCCTGTCGAAAATGTTCAATTCAGCCTCTGGGGCTCTGCTGTTTCTCAAGCCGGCTTTATGGAAGGAGAGTGAACTGTCATTTTTAGGTACATAGTTGTGTGCATTTTGACAACAAATATATACGGCCATGTGGCACCATGATGGAAAGACAGACAAGTTCCCTTCCTTTTTTTTTTTTTTTTTTTTTTTAATTTTCTCTGTTAATTGTGCTGCTTGGGACACCCGCTCTAATCCTGCACAAATAGGGATGAGAGTGTGGGCTTCCTTGGCTGGCTCCTGACCCTATAAAGAAAGCATCTAGTCTTCCCTGCTCCCCCTGTAAATATACTACATGCCAGTTTTTGCAGAAGCTCTCTGTAAGGTAATAGAAGTTTTCTCTATTCCTAGTTTGAGAAAACAGTATATATATTTTTTAACATAAATGAATGGTGACATTTCTCAGATGTCTGTTTTTTTGCATCTATTGAGATTCTATGCTTTTTTAAAATTTTTTTTTAATTTTATTTTATTATGTTATGTTAATCACCATACATTACATCATCAGTTTTGATGTAGTGTTCCATGCTTTTTTAAAAAGATTCTTTATTTAAATTCAATTTAGTTAACATATAGTGTATTATTAGTTGCAGAGGTAGGATTTAGTCATTCATCAGTTGCATATAATACCCAGTGTTCATTCCATTACATGCCCTCCTTAATGCCCATTGCCCAGATTCTATGCTTTTCCATTTTTTTGTTCTGTTGTCCTGGTGTGTTACCTTGATTTACTTCAAATAAGCAACCCACACCTCATTTCTGGGTGACGATCCTTCCTCCTTCTGCTCCTGGTTATGACAATGGATCTCCTTTGTGCCAGTGGTTTTGTTTGCCTGGCATATTAGGAAGTCATACCCGGATTTAAGAAACACACTGAGACATACCTGGAAAAGAAAACTCTTGGCAAAAGTTGCTGATCCTCAAATACATGCAAGTCCTTCGCAAAAAGAATAGAGAAGCATTTCCTCCATTTCTGTTTTCTCAAAGTGTTTATACCACATAGAGATTTTTCCACCATATATGTTTGGTAGAATTTGCCTGCAAAGTCATTCAGGCTGGGGGTTTTCTTTGTCTAAAGTACTTACTACAAATTCAATTATGTTAGTAAATATCTGATAATTACATGTACTTATTTCTTCTTGAGTGAACTTTGGCAATTTGTGTCATTTGAGGAATTTGGCCATACAATCTAAATAGTCACATTAGTTGGCATGAACGTGTTTATAATGTCTCCTTGTTAATCTTTTAACACAATCAATAGGATCTTAGCGATGTCCTGCCTTCTTCATTCCAGATATGGTTAAGCTATTTATTCTTTTATTTTCTTGAGCAGTTTGGGTAGAGGTTTGTAAATTTTATGGAGAAGTCAGAGAACCAACTTTTGGCTCGACTGATTATCTCTATTGCTTCTGTGTTTTCAATTACACTGATTTATGCTCTTCAGTATTTCCTTCCTTCTGCGTGCTACTTAGTATGCTGTTTCTCATCAAATTTCTTAAGAAGGTGAGAGCATAAAATACTGATTCAAAACCTTTCTTTCCTTGTAAGGATTGGAAGCTGTATGGAAGTCCTTTAAACACTGCTTACAGGGCATCCACAAATTCGTGTTGTGTTTCCATAGTCATCCAGTACATAGTATTTCCTGATTTGCTTTGTCATTTCTCTTTGTCCATGGGTCATTTTGAAGTGTGCTGTTGAATTGACCAATATTGGGCTTTTTAGATGACTTCCAATTATTGATTTCCACTTTAGTCCTGTCCTGGTCCGAGAACACACCTTGCGAAATTCTGATTATTTAAGATTCGTTGGACTTTGCCTCATGGCGCAGAACTGGGTCGACCTCGGTGAATGTTTCATGGGCACTTGGAAAGAATGTTATTCTGTGCTTGTTGGGTGCCATGTTTTGTACACATCAGTTGGGTCAAGTTGGTTGCTGGGGTTGTCACAGAAGCTGTGGAGTCTTTGTGCCCGTAGCAATATGGCAGGTCTTCAGAATGTGGCACTTAGTGAACGGGGAGAAAAAGAGTAACAGATTGAGATGAAGGACACAATCCCCTTCCTGGACCCTAAGACCCATTCCTGGACCCTAAAACCCTCACGCCTGTTAACCAGCACAGCTCAGTTTCAAAGGACACAAAACAACAAAAATTGCACAGTGGACCCACTCCCATGGCAACCCACTGGGGGAGGGTGGAGAATGAGCTTGGATATAGGTAGATTAGCTTGAAAGAATGAAGCAAGAAGATGGCCTTTGGCAAACTGGGGATGCCAACGTGTTCCACTAATGTACATGCGCAGCTTGATCTAACCAAGACTCCCACACCTGTGTAATGACGTTTCCCATGTGTGTAATTTGCGAGGTGAGTCTTGGGAGGGTGATACAGAACACAGGTCTCCCTAGGCATTTTTGTCACTGAAGACTCCTCTTTCCCTTCCTTGCCAAAGAGTAGGATGTGGTCTAGTTCACTAAGCACCGATGGGAATGCCGTCCCGGATTGGAAATGCAGTTATTCCGGTCAATGGAATACTCATGTGCACCTGTCACGTCTGACTGGAAATACACGGAAATGAACCCCACAGGGTCCTGGTGTGTCAATGTTGGTTGCATCTGGGTGGTAAGCATGAGGATGTCTCATGTGGCCCTCTGTGTTTCCGCTGAGCATTTTGCTTTTGTGCTGGTAAAGTAAGATGGTGGACCTTCATCATCATTTCAAGACTACATGATGCAATTTCTTTTTGAGGGGGGTTAAACTATTCATTTCAACAGATTGGCATTTCCCATTTCACAAAAATGACATGTGCCATCCTAAGAGCATATGGTGTGTGCTATGAACTAAGGTCTCTCCTACCTCCAAATTCATAATTCTAAACCTTAGTGTGTATGTGGAGAGAGGGCTTTTAGGAGGTAATTAAATTTCCATGAGGTCGTAAGGCTGAGGCCCTCATCCCATAGGACAGGTGTCCTTGTAAGAAGAAGAAAAAGCAGGAGGAGAAGAAGAAGAAAGAAGAAGAAGAAGAAGAAGAAGAAGAAGAAGAAGAAGAAGAAGAAGAAGAAGAAGAAGAAGAAGAAGAAGAAGAAAAAGAAGAAGAAGAAGAGATTCCCTCTCTCTCTCTGCACATGTTCCCAGGAAAAGCCATGTAAGGAATTCAAGCCAGGAAGGCAGTTTTCATGCCTGGATCCCAGACTTCCAGCCCCCAGGACTGTGAAGAAAAGTGTCTGTTGTTTAAGCTGCACCAACTGACCGTGGCATTTCACCATGGACACCCCCAGCTTGCTAAGACACTGTCTTAAGGAGGCATGTAGGGTGAAAATGTGCTTATCCAGATTCTGGGGGAAATGTCTCTTTCTGCGATTTTGTGAAGAGCTAGTTGGGGAGGGGCTGTCCCTATTCCAAACCTGAACCCTAAGTGATGTCAAGACTGAGCCCCCAGCTGGGATGCTGGCTCAGGGTCACCCGAAGCTCAAGAACAGGCTTCACAGTGAGGAAGCACCCCTTTCAATCTGTGTGTACAGTGGGACATCTCTACGTTTTCATTTCACTGTTCCATGTGTTTATAACCGTGAGCTGGAAGGATGCCTTCAAATTCCAGGGGAAGCACAGGATCCAGAAGTTTAAGGCAAGAGAGGGACGCTTTCGCTTTCTCTCATCGTCTTGGAAGACAAAGGCATTTTCCATGATCTTAACATCAAACTTATCTCCCCTGAAACATATTGCTGCAATGGTTTTTCGGGGCCTGTGCTCATGACTCAGATGCCTTGCCCAGTGCCTAACACCCAATTAATATTTTCCAAGTGCCTCCTGAGTTGTGAGCTGGCCACACGGCACAGCCCTTTGTGCAAGTGTCCAGAGCCGCGTGAAATGCCTGTTGCCCTCGTTTGGAGACTTCTTGACACTCCTGAAACATGTTTCTAAGCATTCAGAGACCCTGCTCCTTCTCATTTCTGATCAGCTCCAGAGGATGAAACGTGTTGCTTCACTGGGCAAATAAATCCATTTCGGCTGCTCAGATTTTGTCCTTTTTCGAGAGACAGCATCAGGACGCTTTCCTTGGTGAAGCGAAGAGAAAGGAGCACAGTTTTGGGGCTGGTCTTGAGTCGTCTCTCCCAGAGATTCTTGATTCCCTGTGGGATGACCCATGAATCTGAAGGTGTAAGGAAAATATGACATGTATGCTGGGCCTCAGAGTCTTGTTCCTCCAGACTCAACTTCCTCACCTACTCAGGCGTGTGTGAAGCGAACGGGGCAAATCTGACACCAGCAGCTAACTCCAAACTTGTCAGTAGGGCTGCCACAGCTTTTGCACCATGTTGTTAGGATGCAATCGTTTTAGAGCCCAGGGAACCTTCCAATACATCTACCGCAAGTCCTTTTTTTTTTTTTTTGGAATTTTTGTCAGTCCAGGTTCTATCAGAGAAACAGACTTATACTTACATATATATATGGTTATATGTATAGTTATATATATAGTTAGGTAGTTATATATAGTTACATATGTTTTATATATATAGTTACATAGTTATGTATATATAGTTACATATGTTATATACATAGTTATATACATAATTTTATATAGTTACACAGTTAGAGTTATATATAGGTATAGTTGTATGCTTATGTAGTTACATATATAGATACATAATTATCCTTTCTTTTTGTGGTGGGAATAATGAAGATCTAGTCTCTTAGCAAGCTGGAGGATTATAATACAATATTGCTGTCTATATTCACTGTACTGTGCATCAGGTCTCCAGAATTTGCCTATGAGTTGCAGTAAGAGATGGATGAAGATTCTTATTTCAAGAAATTAGCTCATGCAGTTGTGGGGGCTGACACGTCTGAAAGCGGCAGGGCAGGTGGGAAGGCGGGATGCACCAAGCAGTGCTGATGCTGCAGAAATGAGGCAGAGTTCCTTTTGCCCTGAGGGAAACCTCAAGGAAGCCTTTCCTCTGGACATCTTCAACTGATTGGACGAGGCCCACCCACACCATGGAGACTGATCTCTTTTACTTGAAGTCAGCTGCCTGTGGGTATCAGTCACACTTACAAAATACCTCACAGCAAAACCCAGACCAGTGTTTGAAGAAACAACTGGGGACTATGGTCAAGATAAGTGAACACATAGCGAGACCAGCCCTTTTCTCTCTGGTGGCAAAACATGAGCCAGGAGCTGAGGGTGGGGCAGCTGTATGCTCATATGGATGGGGTGCAACTGCTTCAGTGGATGAATGAATTTGTAGGAAGTTCATCCTACAACGAACTTGTAGGAAGAGGCACAAATGAGGGAGGTGAGGTCCTGGCCTTTAGCCACCCTGAGAACATTCCATTCTCTGCCCTATAGCCATTTGGCTGTAGAAGCCAACACATGGTTTTCTTTGAGCAGAATTCATGTTCACCTAGAACCTTGGATGGGGTCTTATTTGGAAATGGGGAACTTGCAAATGTGAGTACGTGAAGGATCTGACATGAGCTCATCCTGGATCAGGGTGGCCCTAAATTCAATGACAGGTGTCCTTATAAGGGACAGAAGAGGAGACACGGACACAGAGGAGAAGCCATGTGAAGATGGAGGCAGAGATGGGAGGGATGTAGCCACAGGCCTAGGGGTACTTGGAGCCCCAGAAGCTGGAGGAGGCAAGAAGGACCCTCCCCTGGAGCCTCCAGAGGGAGCACAGCCCTGCCCCACCTGGATCTCAGACTGCTGGTCTCTAGAGCTGGGAGAGAATAATCTCTGTTGGTATAAACCATCGAGTCAGGGTAGTTCTTATGCAGCTCCAGGAATCTCATAAATGTTCTAAGTTCTCCCCTGAGTAGAATCAGCAGTGAGAATGAATCCCAGGGTCGGGTCCCTGCTGGAATGGATGGGGGGCAGTCCTGGGCACCATCTCCCGAGGTCACCAACCATCTTCCCCATCCTAACTGCTGCAGGCAAGAATAAACATTTAGGGGCACCTGGGTGGCTCAGTCATTAAGCACCTGCCTTCGGCTCAGGTCATGATCCCAGGGTCCTGGGATCAAGCCCCACATCGGGCTCCCTGCTCCATGGGAAGCCTGCTTCTCCCTCTCCCACTCCCCCTGCTTGTGTTCCCTCTCTTGCTGTGTCTATCTCTGTCAAATAAATAAAACCTTTAAAAAAAAGAATAAACATTTATGTTGTACTTGCCATTTCCTGAACCTCAAGGAAGAACTTATCCCTCAGGCCACACTCGATGGTGTCATTTCAGTTGGTGTGTTTCTCTGTAATTTGTAATTCTCCACTTGTACTGTCAGTAGCCACAATTTAATTTTGAGTTTTCAGGGTCACACTCCATATCGTGACCTTGGCAGACGATTTCTTATTGACCCAGAGACTGCAGTTCTGGGCCATACATTTCCATAGCCCACCCATAGTCTGATGGTGAAAAATTGGAGCTAATTTTGGGAATTGGCTGTTCTGTTATAAAGGGAAATATTTTATGTGTTGGGGTGCCTCAGCCTCCGCACTGTGGGCATCCTGTGCTGGGCGACTCTCTGACATGGGGCGTCCTGTACACTGTAGGATGATGAGCAGCATCTCTGGTCTCCACCCACCAGAGCCTAGGAGCCTGCCTCTCCCAATTCCACGTTGTGATAAATGTTGGAAGGCATTGCCGAACTGGGGAATAAAATCACCATGATCAAAAATGTCTGGTCTATAGCATAGTGCAGACACTTTGCAGCAACCAGCTGCATGCTACAGCACTCATACCAGATTTTCTGAATTAAACAGAGCAAATAGTTCAGGGCCCAGGCAGAAACCCTTTCTTACCTGGAAATCAGGCAAAGCTCCAGGGCATTAGCCAGGTGCTTAGAACATTCCCAAGTAAGGGGACATCGTTTCATTACAAACAATAACTTCACTAATTGTTTTACAATTGATACACTTAAACCTAGAGATATTTCCTCATTAAACACACACTCCCTCAAGCCACCTGGAGGGCTGGAGCCAGAATGAATGATTAATGATTTCAGGTAATCATCATCGATGACCAGCTCGCAAAAAAACAAAGAAGACAATAATCACAGCAGCATTGATTGTCGCTATTATAAATAGTTTCTGTATGGCTGGCACAGATAAGGTTTTTACCTCATGTTATTGGTGTAATGGGGCTTGGGAGAAGACACAGCTATCGTCCCTCCATCTGGGCATGTGGAAGGATTGTCCATCACCACCCATGTCTGGCTGGATGGAGTCAGGGTGTGTGTGGAAGGATTGTCCATCACAACCCATGGCTTGGCAGTTTGGCACGTTCTTGTGCATTTGAGGAAGTTGCTCACTGGGTTATGATGGGGCTCCTAGCATCTGTGACCACATCTTGGCATCCGGTTCCTGCGTTTATTCCCGAATCCATACATGTCTCATTCTGGAATGTCTTGACTACGTGTTCCTGTCCCTAAGGACGGGAGTCCATCATGACTGCATCATCATGTTGGAGTTTAGTGGAGTCTGTGGAACAAGCTGCCAGCAAACACTTACGTGTGTAGACCCGCAATGGCAGAAACCTGCTTGGATTGGGGAACAGCATGGTGGCTCCTGTCATGTCCACAGTAGCTTCTGGGGGGTGCTGGTGTGTCTCTCAGAACCAGCTTCCAACCCCTGTTACGGAGGTGGTCTGATGCAAAAGCCATCAACTGTCCAAAGACGCTTAGTTAGGTCTTCACTCGGGAGATCTTATGTGCGGATTAGGACCGAAGTTCCCAAAGTCCTTGGTTCATGGTACCCTTTTTGCCTTGGTTATGTTTTCATGGCTCCTAGAGCCCAAGGGAAACACCCCTCATTTCTGTCGATGTGGCTGATGGGGTATCTTTACATGAAGATGGAATTGTTCCCGTCTGAGGACTCAGAACTCTGCCCCAAGATTCTGGGGTAGTTCTTCTGGGTGAGAAGGCCATTTGGGTGCGCAGCTGGGGTGCTTTCCAGGACAAGAACAGGGACCCCAGAGGACACTTCTGACTCTTCTCCACTTGCTGATGCAGGTGGAATTTGTCCTGGGCAGGAGGCTGGGCATGCCCATAGGGACCCAGGAAACGCTGAGGCTGCCCACCCCATCCCAGAGCCTGATACGTCAGACTTTGAGGATCCATACTCACGACCTCCAAATTGGCAGGGAAAGCTTCATGGATGGAAGCCTCACCAGCAGCAATGCGACAACTCCCGGATCTTGTTCTCTTGCTCGCTGGGTTTGGAGATTGATAATTTCACATGGAAGCTCCTGCCACCACCACCTCCCCATAACTCCCTGTTTGCAACAAGCAGGGGGGCAGGTGGATGGCGTCAGTGTGGGGCTGCACTTGGAGCCCCTCGTGCAACTTGGAGCTGCACAGATGAGAGAGAGCTCTCTTTCTGAGCAACACGGGTGAGTTCCTGAGACTGGTATTTGTGGTAAGGCTCATCTGCATTTTTTCAATTACAGGGAAACCCATCAGGGGAACCCAAAGCGATTTAAATAATTAACAAACCGAGACACAGGCAGAGCCAAGCTTGGCAGGAATCATAATGCTTGGATGAACTGTGCAATTAATACATTTCTCATCAGGCTGCGGTGTGCCAGGGAAACACAACGTCACTTGTCTGTCACAGGCTTGGCTGAAATGGGTTATTTGCATATCAGATGGTATTGCAGGAAAATTAAATTTAGGGAAGTTCGCCCTGACTTTGGATTATTAAACAGCACTTGTGGATGGCCCCACATTGATGAAAACATGTTAAAAAAAAGGTAAGATAGAAATAATTGAAAGTAGGGACTTGAACAGGTAATGGCACACCCGTGTTCACAGCAGCCAAGAGGTGGAACCAACCCAAGTGTCTGTGGATGGATGGATAGATGGATGGACAGATGGATAAATGGAACATGGTCCATGCACACGGCAGAATATGACTCAGCCTTGAAAAGGAAGAACATTCTGCACCTGTTACGACATGGATGGACCTTGAGGACATGGTGCTGAGAGACATGAGCCAGACACACCTGTGACTCCACATATACAGGGTCCCTAGAGGAGTCCCATCCATAGAGACAGAGAGTAGATGGTGGGGCCAGGGGCTGCGGGAGGGGGATGGGGACAGACTTTCAGACTGGGAAGATAGAAAGTTCTAGAGATGATGGTGGGGATGCCTACAAGGTAATGCAAATGTTCCCCTGGGAGGATGTGATTAGCCATTTGAATAAAACTTCCATGGGCCAGCAGGCATCAGCAGGCACCGTGCCCAGTCCCTAGGATTACGAGGTTGTTTGGCTACGGGACCTTATCTGCAGGAGCAGAGTAGGGAGAACTTGAGGTTCGAGGCAATGGGGACCTCCTGATCTCCAGGTGTCAGGAAGTATGTGATATTGGGTCTTAATTTTGTGTCTCCTGCACCGACGCTCCAGTGGCCCCAATCACAGATGGGGAGGATATGATTCAGGGAGGCGGCCCCACAGCCCCTCAGTCCTGGGCAGTCCTGGTGGATCCATGTCTGAGTTGTGAGGCCAGCTTTGTGGCAGAAGAAAATGGGAGAAAGCTCTCGGAGGAGGTAAGGGCAGGGGATGCATACCAGTACCCTTCCCAGGGCACAGGGGATAAACTAGCACATCATCTCTGCTACCTGCTCTGGGAAAAGTCCCCAAATCACTGAAAACCCCTTGTTTCTCACATACGTACCCCCAGTGCACCAGCCAATTATTCACCTACATTGTATACAGAATCCGAGCATGTCTCCCCACATCTAGTGGTGACCCTGCCTGGAGTCTCTGTGGCAATGACCACCCTGCCTCCGCGCATGTGGCTGGTATCAGTCAGGGCAGGAGAGTCCACGCCATAATGACAAGAAGCATGAATGTCTTGGTGCCTCAGGCCATAGTGGTTTGTAGTGGTTTGTTTCCAGCTGGGGGCTTTGCTCCATGTCATCGCCATGATCCCAGACACACGCTGGGTGAGTAGCCATCAGCTGGAACCACAGGAAGGCAAAACGGTGTCCTGAGTGTCTCCTGTGGCTTTTAAATGCTCTAGCTCAAAAGAAAAATGCACATCATTTCCGCTCACAACTATTGAAAGTGGGTGCATAAGCACCCAAGCAGACATGGGTGGAGATGGACAGTCCTTCCACGTGTGCCATGACTCCACCCAACCAGGCATGGGTAGTGATGGACAATCCTTCCACGTGTGCCATGACTCCATCCAACCAGACATGGGTGGTGATGCACAGTCTTTCCACGTGCGCCATGACTCCATCCAACCAGACACGGGTGGTGATGCACAGTCTTTCCACATGCCCGGATGGAGGGATGACAACTGTGTCTTCTCCAAGTGCCATTACACCAATGACATGAGGTGAACACTTTATCTGTGCCAGTCATACAGAAACTATTTATAATAGCTACAATCAATGCTGCTGTGATTATTGTCTTTTTTTATTATTATTTCTTGAGTTGGTCATCAGTGATGATTACCTGAAATCATTAAAAAATTATAGTAAGCCAATGGTGTTACATGTTTGAGAAAGATTTCTGCCAGAAAGCCCTGCAGTTAAAATATATAATTAGGTTTTGGTGACCTCTGAAAGATTTATTTCGCAAGGTTGCAATGCTAGTACATTTTACCCTGAAGTTAGGGGCAGGTACACAATCCTATAATACCCTAAGCATCATCCCATATAATTGAAATACCCTCTTCTCATTAGCTTCCATGAGTGTGATTTAAGTGATTTGCTGCAGTGTAAATATTTGTCGAATTCTTGGGTTTTGCCCCTTCTACGTCCTCCTATGTACTAACTTAGAGGAACCCATGCACAGAAACCCATGCACTTTCTTCTCTTTTTCTAATACATGCACACACGCATGCACACGTGCACTCACACACACATGCATGCGCTTTCCCTCACCGGTATCTGCTCTTCTAATTCCTTCACAGATACATTAGTGACGCTCTTTTCATGATTTAACTGAATGGCTTAAAATAACTTCGGATATGGAGTTGCTTACCGTCTTATGCAGAGAGCCCTTAAAATAGCTGTAAACCCTCATTATCCACAACGGCAATAACATCAACACGCGTAAGGGTCAGCTCCTTGTCGGGTTGGTGAGTAATCCATGGTTATTAAATGGACCAGTTGAAAAAAAACCTTTCAAAATAGCCTCACCCCAGTGGGTGGCCACTTCATATCCATGCTATTTTGAGACATCTTGGGCGGTGTGGCAGGTCGGCCCACATGTTTTAATTCACGGGTTGACTTCATCAGGTGCTTTTGTATATAAGAGACAGAGGCCCTAGTCTGAACTTACTGGTTTCTCTCTAAGAAGAGGGGATGAGGACTCAGATATGCACAGAGGGACGACCACGTGAGGACACAGGGAGAACACGGGGTCTACACGCCCAGGACAGAGGCCTCAGGAGGAACCCGTCTCGGCCCCGCCTGGATCTCAGACCTCCAGCCTCAGCCCCGCCTGGATCTCAGACTCCAGGCCTCCCGGACTGTGATAATAAATGTGTGTTGTCTAAACCACCCAGTCTGGGGTATTTTCTATGGCCACTTTAATACAGGGAGCTCCAGGGAGTAGTTGACTTTGGGACTTTTCTCTCCCCTCCTATTTGGGGTCTGTTCTCTCTTAGAGCATCACACTCCCTGGCTGCCTTACTATGGGCTTCCTATAAAATCCTCATGCACTGACCCTGCAGGTCCGAGGGAGCTGTGAGCCTCACGTTTCCAGCCCAGAACACATTTCAAACCTGGATAAACGTCTAATTAAAAGAGCCCAAAGTCCTGCTACACTGGCCTCAGTGTTGGGGGGAAATCTAATGATATTTAGATGCTACACTGCACAGAATACACTGTGCATATTTATTCACCTGGACAAATTGGCTGGATCTTAGCAAAGTCTTGACATGGCAATCATGTTGCAGTTGGCCGTTCACAGAATGCAGGCGGGAGCTATGTTGTGCAGCATGGAAACGCCTGTCCTGGGTGTAAGTCTATGCACAGGGTCATTTCTGGATCCTCTGGGACTGCCGGCGAATCTCGGAAGAAATGAGCCACGTTCACACCATGTAGATGTGTGATTACTCTTTCTAAAGTGGATCCGGGTCCTTTCCTTCCCAGAAATCTCCATTGCTTTTTTTTTTTTTTTTTTTTAGAGAGAGATTTTATTTATTTATTTGACAGAGAGCAAGTGAGCACAAGCAAGGGTAGTAACAGAGGCAGAGGGAGATAAAGCAGGCTTCCTGCTGAGCAGGGAGCCCGATGCAGGACTCAATCCCAGGACCAGATTCTATGTTGGAGGCAAGTGGAGATGGGTTAATAGCGCGTGGCCCCAAACAGGGCTGGCATAGCCGCTCCGGGAGCTAAAATGGAGCAGCACCATGGACAAGGCTTCCTTCCCTTTTAGTGACCTCTGAAAATGGAGCTACCCCCTAAGGAGCCTCCCGACACCCTGGTCCTCAGCTCACCCTCCTGTGTGCAGACTGGGTGTCAGGCACGTTCACTGTGTCGTGAGGTCCAGACTGCCGTGCGATGTGAGCAGAGCATCGAGGGTCATGCTACTTGACGTTGCAGAAAAATCCCACCCCGTATCCCGGGGGTTAGGACTTGAGCCCACGAGGTCTGTGGGACTTCATTGTGGTCACCCCAGGAACCTAATGCACGTGACTCCAGTGGCTTTGCGCGTGGCATGCGGCTGTTCTTCCGAGCATCATCCCTGTCTCTGCCATGGATATGACATCTGTCTGCCTTGTGCATTCCTCCAGGGAAGCTCATCACGATTTTATAGCTATGCTTTCCAAAAACTGAATGATAAGAGGATCCTCAAGAAAAAGAAACAAGGGAAGTTGGAGCTCTGAAGACACTGAAACGGTCTGGATTTATCAAATGTGCACACAGTCATACTGCTCCCCTGTGTGCTGGGAATATCTGGTGGGCTTGGTAGGACCACATGGAACATGCCGCCATTTTGTCATGGAGGTCGGTGAAGTGATGGGTGCCTTTGGAGCCAGGAACGATATGTTCTACTGCGGAGATGTTGCTGAAAGTCATAACTTTTCTTAACCAGTGTGCATTTGCATTGTTGGGAGGTGGGGAGGAAAAATATCGTCACCATTTATAGCTACCTGGCTTTACGGAGCCGCACGGAGTAATCTGTCCATTAACGGCATCAAGCTTTTACATTGAGACATATACTGTCCAGAAACTTGGCACAATCTCCCACGTTCTCTGCTTCTTTAAATGTGAAGGCACAGTAAAGAAATAAAGAACATGCAAGACTGTGATGCAACCATATCCGATCCTTGGCGGGGGGCATGGAGGAATGGTGTTCATTTCAACAATCCCTAATAACAACTTTATTAAGCAGAAAACGCATTTGCCCGAGAGCGATCTTTTGTGTGGTGCACGAACGGAGACACTTCTGATGTCATGAGACCATCTGGACGGAGACAGAGCAGTATGCAACAGAAATGGGGAGAGCAGTAGATCTTCACAGCACTGACACCTTGCAATCCTATCTACATCACGAAGCCACCTGCTTGCACACCACAGAGCACCTGGTGGTGGGTCACCTTGGGGTGCAGCACAAGTATTGGATGGGTGTTGGAGATGAGGTCTGTTTTCTCATGCACCCTACACAAACAAAGGGAAGACTAGGTCATTAGAAATGCCTCTGCATATTTCTTCTTGTGCAAATGTATACGTGGACCTTATTTGGAAGTAGTAAGACCTCATGTGCAAAAAAGATCATTTTGCAGTTGTAGCCACTGATGACATAGGGGGAGGAATAAAGACTTACTTAATTAGCCCTCTGAAGTGGGTCCTACTGAGATGCCTGAGTGGGAGCCAGCTGGGTCCCAGAGTGGGCGGGATGGCATGGGACGGGTTTGTCAGACCTCGAGGGATGGAACCTATTGTCAGTCCATTTGCAGTCCCCAGCATGTGACAAACTAGTGTGCCACTGTGAGGGTTCCAAGGATGATAAAAAGACCGTGTTTGGACAGGTACCATGTTCAAAGTCAGCATGGCAGAAATACATAAAGGAGAAGGAAGAGTGATGCATGGGACCCACCCAGGGGGAGATGGAGCAAGGAAGCGTGTACTGGACCTTGTAATGGCCCCTTGCAGTCTGCGTTGGCAGGAGAGACTCTCTGTGACCCCAGTTGCTTGCATACGGGCTGTGAGGGAACACAGAGGCCTTTTGGTGCAGAGACGTTGAGGAGGAATTGGGTGGCTGACGTCTGCAGACATTGCAAGCTAAGGATGTACGGCGGCAGTCCTTGTTTCTGAGACGTTTTTCTTAGACTTTTCCTGTTGTGGTCACAAAGCCTGCCTGCAAATGGACAATAAGCCAGCACCCAAGGCAGTCCCTGGGCCAGGAAAGGCATTTAAGGTCTGGACGCTTTTCAGCAGTCTTGGCCACGCTGTAACTGCTGCACGCCCTGGGCTGTCACGGGTTGGAATGAAATTGGGAAGGCGGCATTCAAGAACTTTATTGAACTGTGCAACTGAAGATGGTAAACCTCGAATGGTCATGCACATCGCCCTCCTGAGGCAACAGATCCTGGAGGTGTTGGAACCTGTGTCCCCCAGTTTAATTTTAGTGTCGCTGGGGGTTGTCAGAATCTCTTCCCCTGAAGGCTTCAAGGAATGGGAGAGAAGCCAATCTGTGTGCATCACTTAGGTGCTAATTAGGCAATGCAATCCATCTTCCACCTTGGGAAGTAGGTGGGAATGTGCTGCCTTTCTCATGAGGTACAAATGGAAGGTAAGGACAAATGCACCAAAAGATGGACTTTTAAACTTTTTAATATGGTTTCAAACTCAGCTATGAAATGTCTTTACATACGGTTTTTTTTTCAATTACAACAGTTTCTATGAGAGGCTGCACAGGACAGATAAAACCTCAGAAATGTACTCATGAAAATAAAACAGCATATGGAGATCATAATGGAAGGCATCTATACACGCTTTGCATACTCAGGGCAGGCTTTGTCTTATTTTTTTGATGATAAGGCCACGGGACAGAAGTGCATTTTTAATTTTGCCACGCTCCATTGATGAAGATTATATGAATAATCGTAAAAACATGCCAGCATAGATATGGGTTATAGGAACAAGGATATACGATGTGATTAAAAAGCACAAGTGGGGAAGAAAACTAGGAAAATGGTAATTTAACAAGTATCTGATTCCTTGGTGCGAAAATGGGGCAGCAGACCATGTATGCGTTAGCAAAGGGAAAATGGCGGGAGGCGTCAAGGTTCCTGTTTTCCTTCTTCCTCCCTCCCTCCCTGAAACCAGCACCAACCAAACAGATAAGGTTTTTCCAAGGAAGAAATATCTTTTTCCCCCACCTTCCCACTTCCTTCCACTGTCTTCTGTCATTTGAACTCACCGGGAAGCCCAGGACTGAATGATGCAGACCATGTCCATCAGCCCCTTGGGGGAAGGAAATGATGGGTTTTGAATATGAAGAGGGACTTGGGAAATAAGGCCCCTCCCACCAGGCTTGAGGTTAGGAGGTGTGGTAGGCTGCATTAATTGCTCACCATGTCTTTCCTCTTTCCATGACTTGGCCCTGGCTAATCCTTGGTGCAAAGACCATGCATCCGTAGCCCATTGACTTCGGACTTTGCGTCGGGTTCGTTCTGGCATGTCGAATGCTAGAAGAACTGCTTGAAGCTGAGGTGTGTCTGCATGGTTTGGCTTGTCCTCTGAATATCCACTCTCCACCATTACAGGAATATCCCCGGGTTCCCAAATAATGAAATCAAAATCAAGCCGAGCAGACATGAATCTATGCTGACACATTGGGTTCAGCTTAGCCTGGGGCAACGTAATCTAGATCAGCCCCCAAACACCACAAACCCACAGGTGTGAAAAATAAGTATTTATCACTGCAGGGAATTGAGATTGAGGGTTGTTTGTTATGCAACCTCATTCAATGTAGAGCTGATAATGCACAAAACAAGCAACTTCTTGTGTGTGGAAAGGTTTGTGGCACAATCTGTACCTTTTAAGAAAATTTCCAAAACCTTGCATGGATTCCTTCATATTTTCAAAGGGGTGTGTGTGAATGTGTGAAAAATCATGGAACTGGTTCCTATCTTTTAATTTTCTTTGTAAATTTGCCAGTGATGATGTGTTACTTCACCCTGAAGTTTCAAATCTACTGTATCATGGTGCCTACTGGACAATTCAATTTTAACATTCTGTTACAAAAGATATTCTGATGGATGGGATAGGAATGGTGGTGTGCGTATTTAGAACCCCAAATTCCCCTTGACCCCTCTTGTCACCACACATCATTACTACTGTGAAGTTGGGGTGTACCTTCCCATCCACGTGTTGGCTCTTTCTTTATATATGTACGTACTGATAAAAAATATAATCTGAAATATAATTAACAGAGAATCCAACCAATATGGCAACCCATTCTTGGATCTATTGACTTGATGTCACAAATAATAACTCAAAATCTTTTTGCCGTCCTGAAACTGTCGTTACGATTCCCAAACTTCCTAAATGCCTACTTGATAAATTACATTTTTATCTGCTGAAAGAAAAGTAGGCTAAATTTACCACAACATCCATTTTCATGTGGCAAATTGGAGGCATTTATTTCTCCTCAACTGATGACAATTTTCCAACCCTAGAACTAAGTTCTTTTCCAAAATGATGTTTTTCCTACTAAAGCCAAACTTCCACTAATTAAAACCAAACAAACGGCTTGATTTAGACGCTGTGTTGACATAGTCAAAACCGTGCATACATCTCCACTTGTTTATTTTCAACTGGTTGGATAGCTGGATGGCAGAACGAAACGAGGAGCTTCAAGTGTAAATCCTGTTGCGTACACTTGTAATTAAGCTCTGAAGAAATGCTTTTGTAAATCAGATTGATACCTAAATGTGTTGAAAGAATCCAATTAGATGGGCATTCGGAAACGGTTTAGTGAATGCCGACATCTCTGTTTCACAAAGGCTTGGGGTGGGGAAAGAAACTTCACCAACAGGGGTGAAGCTTCTTTGTTTCATGCGTGAAGAAGTATGATGAAGCCCTCTATCTCTGTAGAGGGGGCATTGCTGGTTGTCTTTGGAGTTGACACCGGTCTTAGCAGATGTGCCGCCAGAAGGTCTCATGCTTTCAAGCTTTGACTTCCTCTTCCGCCCTCTGTAAGCAGAAAGCTCTGATTTTTAGAGCTCATGTGCTTGCACAGGCTCGGCCTGGGTAATCCAGGGGTAATCTCAGCAAGCAGGAACCTTAATTACACCTGCAGAGTACCTGTGCCCTGTAACATAACATGTTCTCAGGTGTGAGTCCCAAGAGCTGAGGTGAGGTTCAGGGGAGCCCACGTTCTGCAGACCATGAAAGGAGATGAATACATGAAGGAGTAAGTGGGCAGCAGGGCCATGAACAGAGTTGAGAAGAAAAGATGGGGAGATGGATAGATGGATGGATGGATGGATGGATGGATGGGTGGATGGAGGTTTGATGTTGGTGTTGGTGTAGGGTTTTCCTTCTGGCTTAACCCAAGAAGAATGCATATCCCGAGTCCACGCTGAGGGTGGCCCACAAAGCACAGAAGCAGATGTGCGCATCCTATTCAGAGAGGAGGCACGGGGTGGCCAGTGGTAGAACCAGTTGTGGGCAGAGCCGGCCTGGGGGGTAGCCAGGCTCCACCACTTCCCAGCTGGAGGACCTGGGGAAAGGTATTGACCTCCCTGTGCTGCAGCGTCTCAGTGCAAATGAGGGTGAGTGTAGGGAATGCGTCTCTGGGCTTTGAGAGCCTGAAGTGAGTTACTACCCACAGAACACCTGCAGCGGTGTCTGGTACGGTGTCTGCTGGCGTCCATGCCGTGTCAGCCTCTGATGCCGTGACAGTACTCACAGTACTCCGACCATGATATCGTAATGATAGTGCTATTGTGTCCAGAGAGGGAGCAGTAGGAGACTAATTCTGCTATCACGGGAGTAATACCGCTCAGGAGTAATGCTGCCTCTGTGAGGATGATGGTAGTATGATAATACCGTGCCCGTGACAACGACGGTACCGCTCCCGTGATTGTAACAATAATTACAGTAATACTGCCACTGTGAGAGTAAAGTAATACCGTTACCATGAGAGTAATAATCATGATACTGCCTCCAGGATGATGACATCACTACCATGATCACAGTACTAGCCATCGTAATGACAGCGTTGCTGCCAAGAGGAAGATGAGAATCATAATGATAATATAGTAGTCCCACAATAATAGTAATTTGTATCATTCAATTTTAATGATAAATTATTAAGTAATTTTATTCAATTATTTAAGTTTATGTTAGTATATGTTACATATTCTTATATAATGGTAAGTATAAATGATTTATGTCAAATAAATACGATTCGTTTATAACGAGTAAAATAGATACAATTTTATTAACAGCGTGTATGAATGCAATTAGTAATGTGATTATTACTAATGTAATAATAAATATTAAAAGTAATAAATTAATAAGTAATAAGCAACAATTATTAATAATCATATAAATTAATTAATAAGTAACAAGTAATAATAATTAATAATTATATATAAATTAGTTAATAATAAGTAATAATTATATATAATAAATTAATTAATAGATAATAAGCAATAATTAACAATTATGTGATAAATTAATTAATAAGTAAAAACAATTAATAGTCATATGTAATAAATTAGTTAATAAGTAATAATTATTAATAATTATCTATAATAAATTAGTTAATAAGTAATAAGTAATAATTATATATAATAAATTAATAGGTCATAAGCAATAATAATTAATAATTATATGTAATAAATTAATAACTAATAACGATTAATAATCATATATAATAAATTAGTTAAAAGTAATATTATTAATAATTATATAATAAATTAAGTAATAAGCAATAATAACAATTATATGTAAAAATTAATTAATAAGTATATATATAATTATATATATATATTTTTATATATATATAAAAATAATTAATAAGTAATGAGGAATAATTAACAATTATATGTAAAATTAATTAATAAGTAATGAGCAATAATAACTAATACTTATATATAACAAATTACTTAATAAGTAATTATTAATACTTACATTACATTACTAACGAGACATCTATCTGGAGCAGAAAGTCGAGCTTTTCAGAGACGGGGGTGACAAGAAGGGAACGTGGTGAAATGATAAGGTTGGGGGGTGGCCACATGTGTGAGCATGTGTACGTGTGTGTAGTCTGAGAGTGGGTGTGGATGCACACGCATGTGTGAGAGGTATGCATCTTGTGTGTGTGCGTGCAACACGCGTGTGTTGGATCAGGGCAGGGAGTTGGTGAGTGATGTGGACCCAGGTCCCACATCCAGCGCCTCCCCCACGTCCGCCACGGTGAGGAGGAGTAAACCCTCAGCTGGAGTCCCACGTGCTCACACACCTGGGTGGTGTGACTTCCTCCCCGTGCTATGTGGAGGCGTGACTTGTGCAGGTGCCAAGTGTCTTGTCTGCGGCATGGACCGCTGTCCTTGTCCTTCTCGAGCTCAGGAAGTGCAAGCGTGCTCATGCTGGCCACCCAGTCCTGCTCCCGACACCTGGCATCGCCACATGTCTCCGGGGAGTCAGGACCCAGGGGAGATGGGGCCGTGCTCCTCACAGCAGGACAGTGGACATAGGGCTTCGATATGGAGGGGGCAGTGGACAGCAGTGGGGCCAGCCAGCCGTGAGTGTGTCTGGAGTCTTCCAGAACCCGGGAACTTTGTGCAAGTTGAGCGAGCTCCTGTGTCCACCCCAGAGCTGCACCATGCGGGTCTCCACTGGAGTGCACACCGCCCAGCTCAGACACACCCTCTCTGTTCACTGTTGGCCATCCTGGGAGAGCCTTCCATGGGTGGGTGACTGCGTCCACGCTCCCTGTGCATCATCCAGCACCAGGACGCCCAGGCTGTGACCTGAGGGTGCCTTAAGTCTCGTCCAAACTGCCCTGTCTGCTCTACCTGCCTCGGTCCCCTGCCCAGGTTGTCGGCGAGGCCGCAGTGGGCATCTCCTGAGAATCCACATGGCTCTGTATCAGCGTGCTGTGGCCGAATCACTCAGCATCCCTCCAAGAGAGCGGATGGTATACACGGGCTTGGGGACATGCTGCCGCTGTAGCTCAACGTGCACCTTATTTGGAAATACGGTCTTTGCAGATGTAATTAGTTAAGATGAGGTTGTGCTAGAATAGGGTGGGCCCCCAACCCAGTGACTGGTGTCCTTTCAAGAAGAGGGGGATCTGGACACAGACACACATTCCTTTTCTCTGTTCTCTCCTGGAATCCACCCAAACAGGTGGAATTTGGCAACTGGGCAGATTCTGATATTTTCCCCTCTTTTGCCGGCTCTGGCTCAGTCCCAAGGCCAATTTCATCACATATCTTGCAGAAAGTGATATGATAGTAAGAAAATAATAACAAAAAAAGTATGCCTATCAGTTAAATAGTTCACATAAAATAGAGCAATTCCTCACATCCTCACAAAACCCATGCAAGACGAGATACGTAACTTGAGTTGTTCTGTATTGATGAAATCAATCAAATTTTAGTTAAAAGCATTTTTTTAAAAGAAAACTCGAAGTCCAAACAGTTTTACTGATGAATTCTTTGACACATTTAGTGATAACATATCACAGATTGTACAAAAATTACCAAGAAAACTGGACTTACAAGTCATTTTATGAGAGCAGACTTATCTAGATGCAAAAACAAAGAGAAGACAAGAAAGGTAAACCACAGATGGATCTCCTTCGTGGGCAAAGATGCAAAAACCCTCAACAAAATATTAGCAAATCACATTTAGAAATACATTTTTTAAGGATTTTATTTATTTGTCAGAGAGAGAGAGAGCATGAGCGAGGAGGAGAGGGAGAAGCAGGGTCTCCTGTAAGCAAGGAGCCCGATGCAGGACTCGATCCCAGGACCCTGAGATCATGAGCTGAGCTGAAGGCAGACGCTTCACTGACTGAGCCACCCAGGCGTCCCATCACATGTAGAAAAAAGCATGACAGATCCTGACCAAGCATGGCTTATGGTGGGCATCATTCCGGGCTCCTTCATGACAAGGAATCCAGGTGCTTCACCCTTTTAACAGGTGGGAGAAAGAAAACCCCACAGGGTCATCTTGATTTGGCAGAAGAAGGCTTTGACAAAATCACCTGGCATTGACGACCTTCAGCAAACTCGGAATTGTGGGGGGTTTTCTGAATCCCGAGGAGACCACACGCTTTCCCAGCCACATGTGCGGATGAGGGAAGGCATCTGATCTCATCGGTGCAATTCTGCACCGTGGCTGGGAGTCCTAACCAGGGCTGTGTGATGGTTAGAGATATAAACACAAGGCATTCAGGTTGAAAGGGGAGGAGTAAACAGGATACAGGGGGGCACCTGGGTGGCTCAGTCGGTTAAGCACCTGACCTTGGTTTCAGCTCAGGCCACGATCTTAGGGTCGTGAGATCAAGCCCCACATCCAGCTCGTCGCTCAGCACGGAGTCTGCTTGAGATCTCTCTTTCTCCCTTGGCTCCTCTATTTGCTCTCTCTCTCAAATAAATAAATAAATCTTTAACAAAATTTTTTGGCTTTTTTTAATTGTTATGTTAATCGCCATACATTACATCATTAGTTTTTGATGTAGTGTTCCATGATTCATTGTTTGTGCATAATACCCAGTGCTCCATGCAGAACGTGCCCTCTTTAATACCCATCACCAGGCTAACCCATCCCCCCACCCCCTCCCCTCTAGAACCCTCAGTTTGTTTTTCGGAGTCCATCATCTCTCATGGTTCATCTCCCCCTCCGATTTACTCCCCTTCATTCTTCCTCTCCTGCTATCTTCTTCTTCTTTTTTTTCTTAACATTGCATTATTTGTTTCAGAGGTACAGATCTGTGATTCAACAGTCTTGCACAATTCACAGCGCTCACCATAGCACATACCCTCCCCAATGTCTATCACCCAGCCACCCCATCCCTCCCACCCCCCACCACTCAGCAACCCTCAGTTTGTTTCCTGAGATTAAGAATTCCTCATATCAGTGAGGTCATGTGATACATGTCTTTCTCTGATCGACTTATTTCACTCAGCATAACACCCTCCAGTTCCATCCACGTCGTTGCAAATGGCAAGATCTCATTCCTTTTGATGGCTGCATAATATTCCATTGTGTATATATACCACTTCTTCTTTATCCATTCATCTGTCGATGGACATCTTGGCTCTTTCCACAGTTTGGCTATTGTGAACATGGCTGCTATAAACATTGGGGTGCACGTACCCTTCGGATCCCTACATTTGTAACTTTGGGGTAAATACCCAGTAGTGCAATTGCTGGATCCTATGGTAGCTCTATTTTCAACTGTGTGAGGAACCTCCATACTGTTTTCCAGAGTGGTTGCACCAGCTTGCATTCCCACCAACAGTGTAGGAGGGCTCCCCTTTCTCCACATCCCCGCCAACATCTGTCATTCCCTGACTTGTTAATTTTAGCCATTCTGACTGGTGTGAGGTGATATCTCATTGAGGTTTTGATTTGGATTTCCCTGATGCCGAGCGATGTTGAGCACTTTTTCATGTGTCTGTTGGCCATTTGGATGTGTTCTTTGGAAAAATGTCTGTTCATGTCTTCTGCCCATTTCTTGATTGGATTATTTGTTGTTTGGGTGTTGAGTTTGATAAGTTCTTTATAGATTTTGGATACTAGCCCTTTATCTGATATGTCATTTGCAAACATTTTCTCCCATTCTGTCAGTTGTCTTTTGGTTTTGTGGACTGTTTCTTTTGCTGTGCAAAAGCTTTTTATCTTGATGAAATCCCAATAGTTCATTTTTGCCCTGGCTTCCCGTGCCTTTGGCAATGTTTCTAGGAAGAAGTTGCTGTGGCTGAGGTCGAAGAGGTTGCTGCCTGTGTTCTCCTTTAGGATTTTGATGGACTCCTGTCTCACGTTTAGGTCTTCCAACCATTTGGAGTCTATTTTGGTGTGTGGTGTAAGGAAATGGTCCAGTTTCATTCTTCTCCATGTGGCTGTCCAATTTTCCCAACACCATTTGTTGAAGAGACTGTCTTTTTTCCATTGGACATTCTTTCCTGCTTTGTGAAGATGAGTTGACCATAGAGTTGAGGGTCCATTTCTGGGCTCTCGATTCTGTTCCATTGATCTATGTGTCTGTTTTTGTGCCAGTACCATACTGTCTTGATGATGACAGCTTTGTAATAAAGCCGGAAGTCTGGAATTGTGATGCCGCCAGCTTTGCTTTTCTTTTTCAACATTCCTCTGGCTATTCGGGGTCTTTTCTGGTTCCATACAAACTTTAGGATTATTTGTTCCATTTCTTTGAAAAAAGTGAATGGTATTTTGATGGGGATTGCATTGAATGTGTAGATTGCTCTAGGTAGCATTGACATCTTCACAATGTTGGTTCTCCCAATCCATGAGCATGGAACGTTTTTCCATTTCTTTGTGTCTTCCTCAATTTCTTTCATGAGTATTTTATAGTTTTCTGAGTACAGATCCTTTGCCTCTTTGGTTAGATTGATTCCTAGGTATCTTATGGTTTTGGGTGCAGTTGTAAATGGGATTGACTCCTTAATTTCTCTCTCTTCTGTCTTATTGTTGGTGTATAGGAATGCCACTGATTTCTGTGCACTGATTTTATATCCTGCCACTTTACTGAATTCCTGTATGAGTTCTAGCAGTTTTGGGGTGGAGTCTTTTGGGTTTTCCACATAAAGTATCATATCATCTGCAAAGAGTGAGAGTTTGACTTCCTCCTTGCTGATTTGGATGCCTTTGATTTCTTTTTGTTGTCTGATTGCTGTGGCTAGGACTTCTAATACTATGTTGAATAGCACTGGTGATAGTGGACATCCCTGCCACGTTCCTGACCTTAGGGGGAAAGCTCTCAGCTTTTCCCCATTGAGAATGATATTCGCTGTAGGTTTTTCATAGATGGCTTTTATGATATTGAGGTATCTACCCTCTATCCCTATACTCTGAAGAGTTTTGATCAAGAAAGGATGCTGTACTTGGTCAAATGCTTTTTCTGCATCTATTGAGAAGATCCTATGATTCTTGTTCTTTCTTTTGTTAATATATTGTTTCACATTGATTGATTTGCGGATGTTGAACCAACCTTGCAGCCCAGGGATAAATCCCACTTGGTCATGGTGAATAATTCTTTTAATGTACTGTTGGATCCTTTTGGCTAGTATTTTGGTGAGAATTTTTGCATCCGTGTTCATCAAGGATATTGGTCTGTAATTCTCCTTTTTGATGGGGTCTTTGTCTGGTTTCGGGATCAAGGTAATGGTGGCCTCATAAAATGAGTTTGGAAGTTTTCCTTCCATTTCTATTTTTTGGAACAGTTTCAGGAGAATAGGTATTAATTCTTCTTTAAATGTTTGGTAGAATTCCCCTGGGAAGGCATCTGGCCCTGGGTTTTTGTTTGTTGGGAGATTTTTGATGACTGCTTCAATCTCCTTAGTGGTTATAGGTCTGTTCAGGTTTTCTATTTCTTCCTGGTTCAATTTTGGTAGTTGATACATCTCTAGGAATGCACCCATTTCTTCCAGGTTATCTAATTTGCTGGCATATAGTTGCTCATAATATGTTCTTATAAATAAATCTTTTTAAAAAAAGAAGTAAACATGGAAGAGGTGGCACCATCAGAAAGGCAAGGTGGTACCACCCAAATAAAAATTGTATCATGTGCACGTGCGTGCATGTGTGTGTGTGTTGGGGTCGGGGGTCAGGCACCTGCCCGTCCCTCACCTGGACCAGCTCACTACCTTCCACTGACCGTCAAACTCTCGGCACCGACACAGGGAGCCCCAGGTTAAAGGACCCGCGGGGACTTGTCCCACCCACGATTGTATGACTTGAAATAATAGGTCTTCGAATTAAGGACCAGTAGCTACGCAGCAGAAAGCACCCGACTGGGGGAGCTTCCTTTATTTTTTCTCCTAAACTGGAGCCCACTTGGGACCTAACTGCTCTGTTAAGGTCGTCCACGCGGAAACGGTTAACAGTGCTTCTGATCCTGAATTGAATCCGACAGTGAGGAGCTGGTTTTTGATCCATTGTCTTAAATGCCGGTCATTAAAACCAAAAACAAAAACGGTAAGAAAGCTTCAGACATTAGTCCCAAATTTCAGTGTGACGTCCTATTACCACCGAGAGGAGTGGCCATAGGTGGAGAAATTAGGAAGAAAACGGTGTCTTCAAAATCTACAGCAAGAGGACTCATTCCCAATTCAAGGGCGCTCATCTTAATTAAAAAAAAAAATGAAAGCCCTTATAGGATGGCAAGTTCTCTTCTTGCATTTGGAGAGGGTAGCGGTTTTAGAGATGGAGGGTGGGGGCTGTTTGCAGGGGAGAGAGGGGACATAGTTTGGAAGAGCCAAAGTCCAAAGGGTCTATCATGTTCTCAGCAACACAAAGAGGCTGGTCGTCCCCCCAAGAGGGGACAGATTCCTGGTAAGGAGCCCACCCCAGCCTGGCTCGTCCCCATTGTGCCCAAAGCAAAGGAGATCTTCACCGATGGTGTTGCCATGGGCAGATCCTTGCACACACAGGAGCTGACTTTGCTGGGCATCATGCAGGGCAATACCTACAGGGGTGAAACCACAGGTTTAAAAAGTCCCCCCTATGATGAAGTCTAGTAGCTCCCGCCAGGTTAGGAGCCACCTGAACCCCTCATCCCGGTCCCTCCACGTCTTGACTGGTTGCAGTCGGTCACAAGGATGGCCAGGCCACCACTTGGCTGCACACAACCCGGTCAACACAAAACGTGGGCTCCCCGTGATGGGTTTTCCTAATGGGCAATGCTCCCGAGACTCATCTTCCAGAGCAGGTGCACAGAAAAGTTCTCGTTTTGCTTTAAACGTTACCATCTAAGAGTCCCCGGAAATTCATCCCATTGTGGTCTGAACAGGTAAATGCACCAGGGAAATGGGTGGCCCTCGGTTTGTAAGGAGTAGTGTGCTCGTCGGGCACCGTCCCTGCCCCGAGCAAACAATGTGAAAACGATGACTGGGTCTAGCATGGTGGGTATCCAGTCTGGTCCGAGTGCTTTCTGTCCAACATGGAGCGTTGTGCTTGCTGTAGCCCACGGAGCATCCTCGTCCACTGTAATTGAAAAATACTGATCACGGGCATGAACCTTCTCTTTTACGATGAGCCCAGGGATGCAGTTAATAGAGTTTTATGTACATAATAAAGTCATCAGTGCGTTGGGCAGATTCATGAGGACGTTCAAAATTTTTGGCTTGCAAAAGCAGATCGAATGCCTCAAGAAGCCATAAAAAAAGAAAGAGTAATTGTTCTTTTTTTTTTTTAAATATCCATACCCGTCATAGTTTACTGAGGATGGTCAGCATGGCGATATACATCACTGTCTGTTTACAGCAATAAAAATCAGATTACGTGGAGCGTGCCCTCACAAACACAAACCCGTGGAAATTTGGGAAAGGCAGGAATAGTCAGAGGAGATTTAGGATCTTAGGATAAATTACCTTAATCTTCTACCGCGTTCCCCTCGGACCAACGGATTTTTCAGTTTCCCTTCAGAGTACTTTCATGTATATTCTTGCTGTTTTGTCGTTTTAACCTTCCTGGAAGGTAAACACGAAGAAAAACGAAACAGATTTTTTTAAAAATTCCCCCCCCAAAAAGAAAAAATAAAAAATTTCCCCAGCTTGATCAAGTGTTTTTTTTTTGTTGTTGTTGTTTGTTTTTTAAGTAAAGCATTTTCTCCCCCTTGGAAGTATGTATTGGATCAAGGACATGCATCTGGAATATACAGAGAGTTCTTGTGACTCCATAATAGAGAAACAAATAATCCCATTTTTTACAAAATTGGGCAAAAGATAGGGAGAAATATTGCCCCAAAGCAGAGCTCCAAATGGCCCAGAGGCAGGTAAGAAGATGCTGCACCGCAGTAGTCATAGGGGAAAAGTGAATTAAAACCCTTTGCCCCAGGGGGCTGACGGGAGGGGCTTCTGCCTGATTAGAAATCCCCACAAGCTCTCCTTGTGCCCCCGGAAGCCCAGACAGCCTGTGGCTGTTTTAGGGGAAATCAGAACCACCCAGCCTCAAGCAATGGGGTCTCAGAACCAGTGAAAATATCTCAGAGCTGGCTTGCAACTTTGTATCTAATTCTCCTCTTCAAATGCACGGCTTGATAGGTTGACGAATCGAATTTAAATTTTAAAAAAATTGAGAAAAATAATAAAATGCGCACAGAGGCTTTTCTGCACAACGATGCTGGGACCTTGAAACATGGGAAGTCAGAGCCCCAAGGTTTTTGCTGGGAAACAGGATCTGCGTTTGAAGTCTCTGGGCTCCAAGTGTAATGAATGGGGGCAAGACCAGGGGTAGGCAGAGGCGGAGATGGGGGGGGTGTGTCCACCAGCCAGGGGACGCAGAGGATGGCCGGCAGCCGCTAGTACCTGGGATAGAAGCCTGGCCACAGAGGCGCCCTCGGAGTCTCCAGGAGGACCCAGCTCTGCCCACCCGGTGGTTTTGGACTTCCAAGCTCCGGAGCTGGGAGAGAACACTCTTCCGTCATGCTGGGCCTCCGAGCTCTCGGGGGCATTCGTTTCAGCCGCCCCAGGGCACCGAAGAAGTAGGTGCAATGCGCTCAGGTGCTATCGGCACGCGGCGCGGTCTGGCTGCGTCCCTGTTCACAGCCGCCTGATTGCCACGGAAGAGCATCCAACGAGGGATGCCACGTAATTGCCTCGCGTCCTCCGAGACACTGCGCTTCGTGTCTTCATGCAGCTCTGGGTTTATTCCGCTCGCTGAAGCCTTACCCACGTTCTGGGACCTCTCCAACGTCTGCATTCAGCTCGGGTCACGGTCCCGGGGTCCTGGGTTCGAGTCCCCGCATCAGGCTCCCTGCTCCGCAGGAAGCCTGCGTCTCCCTCTGCTTCCTGAGCATGCTCTCTCTCTCTCAAATAAATAAAATCTTTTTTAAAAAAGTTAAAAAGAAGAACTGCAGCTATATGGTTATCGTGAAGGTTCCATGTCTGAGGCAGAAACTACGTGTGTGCGCAGGTTGCGTGTATGTGTGTGTGATTTCATAAGCTCCCCGTGTCCTGACGTGAGGTCCATCCAGATGGATGACTTTGCCGCCCTCTATGCCTCAGTTTCCCTGCTAACTTGGGTCCCTGAGGGTCGTGATTTCCCTTGCGTCCCCTGCGTTTGCCATGGGTGCCGTCCCCAGACTCGGGGAGGTGGTGGGCGCCGGCGTCTCGATCACATGAGCCGCGGGAGAGGGAACTGGAGAGCCACGCGGCTCCACCATGGACGCCTCTTTCCAGTTGGCTTTGGACACTCGGGTTTCGGTGACCACGATGGAGTTCCTGAAACCCCATGCCCCCCCGCCCCCGACCCCATGCACGGTTCAGATGCCAGCGACCACGGCACATTAGCGCCGGTAATTGTGCAAAGCGCATGCACACACACGGCAACTTCCACACGAGAAAGGACCTTTCCCCATGCAAGGTGATGGTTGCCCATCAGCTGCTGCACCCCCAGAGCTCCTGAGCTTGCCGTGCCCCAGAATGATCTCCCTCTGAGGGCCGTCCCCTCTCGCAGAGCTTTCCCACACGATTTGAGAGTTTGCGCAGACTGCTTGGTTCCTGGAACTCCCTGAAGGGGAGATGAATGTTTGCATTTGCCCATTATCTTTAAAGGTAACGCCTCGGCTCTGTGAGATTTCTGGTAAATCCTTGGTGAACGGACCAGAATTTCCAGATGGGCCCCTGTGGACCCAGAGCGACAAGCATGCATCCTGCAGACCCAGCGTAATGAGCCCTTCCCCTGGCACGGCTTTGGGGACAGGATCGTTGTCAAGCCTGCGTCCTCCTTGACTTGGAGCTGGGGCGAATCCAAGTAGAAATCGAGGCAGGAAGCTGTGGACAAAGACCGGGGGCTGCAACCACGCCAGTGGGTAAGCCCCTACTAACAATTTCACGCATGCTTGGGGATGCTCACGGACCCACTACAAGCCCCCGACGTGTTCCTGACAAGAAGGCATGACTGGGGCTACTGATGGAGCCAACCCAGAACATCTCAACCTGTAGACACCCAACCTGGAGCAAGCCTGCTCCGTGCACATCCCCATACTGCTGCCCACCCCCTGATTCCCCAACACACGCACCTGCCGTCAGAGACCACCCTCCAGGGAAGCTCCTTCTGCTGCCTCCGGAGACGATGGCCCAATCTTGGGAGCCAAGACTTACGGACGACAGAGACGCTCTTGTGAGCAGAAGGGAAATGCGTGGCTCCCACGGGCATCCCGACTACACCAAGCCCATGTAGCTTTTTTAAAAAAATAAGCTTTAAAATTTAAAAAAAATTATATTTTTAGAGTAGTCAGGCTAAGCAGGATGAGAAAAAGGTTGTGAGGATAATTGGATTTCCTGTGACCCCACACTCATTTCCCCTTCCCGTTAACACCTTACATGACTTTAATGCATTTGTTACCATTAATGGACAGACAGAGATACATCACTGGTAACTAAAGCCCACACATTATTCATATTTTCTTGGTTTCCCCCGGATATGTCTGTTGTGTCCCAGGACTCCATCCAGAATCCCATATTACAATGGGTTGTCTCATGTCCTTGCTCTCCTCTGGGCTGGGCTGGTCTCTCTGGCCACCCTTGTATTTGATGACCTTGAGAGTTTAGAGGAGTGCTGGTCAGGGAGTTTGTAGGACGCCCCTCAGTTGGGGTTTCTGTGATGTTTTCCTCCTGGTTTGACTGGGCTTACAGGTTCTTGGGTAGGAAATCATTGAGAGGAAGTGGAAGTGTCCTTCACATCACCTCGTATCCAGGTGCATACATCAACCTGACTCATCACTGTCGGCGTTGATCACCTGGTTGAGGTGTGTGGATCGGGTTTCTCTGCCATAAGGTTATTCTCTGGAAGAAAGTCACTTTGCCCAGTGCACACGGAAGGCGTGGGGAGATCTGCTCCACCGCCCCGAGTCCCGACAATTTAGGTGAATTATTTGGAATTCTTCTCCATGGGAGATATGCCTCTTCTCCCCTGTGTGTTTGTTCATTTAACCAACAACCTATATCAGTACGGATTCATGGTTATCATTTTACGCTTTGGGTGATAACCTGCTAGTACCTCATTTATTTTGTGCTCAAAATCAAGAGTTTCCAAAGATAGAACCGGATGCCTCAGTCCAAGGCTTGAGGGAGACCAGTCAGACGGAGCGCAGTGTTGCATGAGCCTGGCATCTTGGCACGCTGCGTGTCCCATCTGTTCCCGGGAATGGATAAAGTCATCAGTCCCACGGGGACAGCTCTGTGTCCGCATGGAAAACCTCACCCACCACGTGGCTGTTTCTCACGGTGCCACAGAGAGACAGATATTCCTTACGTTCCGCAGACAAGCAGGTGGGTTGAACGCCATCCCGTGTGCATGTCTCAGCGGTTTGGGATGACATTCTGCGGCATGCGATACCAGACGAGAGGAGTGGGGTTTTAATTGTCTCTAGGGAATGTCAGCGTTCTGGAGTTCTCATGACTTGGCATGGTATGGAAACGCCACGTCTTCAGACCGCTGGGCGGCCGTGTTACCTACAGAATTCAGACGGTGTCACCTGGCCTTCCCATGGATCGGCCCATTCCCTTGTCCCGGGCCCCCTCCGTTGGTCACGTCACTCAGTTGTACCCTCAGGGCTGTTTTGAGGGTGCAGAAGAGTGGGTGTGCAGGGAGCTAGGCATCATTGGTCGCTGCCCCAGCTGGACACCCACCCAGAGGGGAGGAGCGGGCTGGCAGCTGTGTTTCCAAGTGCACACCTGAACACTTCCTATCTTTTGTTTCATCTATGGATACTTTGTTTAATATGCAAGGTAGGGGGACAGATGAAGGAAGGTAAAGGGGTGCATTTATGCCCACCTTTCATGTGCACTAAAACTCATGAGAATGGCAATCAGTAGGATCATAAGGGATGCCACACCCACATACTGTCTCCAAAGAAAGTGCTCATTCAGATAAAATCCACGAGACTAATTTTTTTTAAAGATTTTATTTATTTATTTGACAGAGAGTGAGAGACAGCGAGAGAGAGAGCACAAGCAGGGGGAGTGGGAGAGGGAGAAGCAGGCTTCCCGCCGAGCCGGGAGCCCGAAGTGGGGCTCAATCCCAGGACCCCGGGATCATGACCTGAGCCGAGGGCAGACGCTTAACGACTGAGCCACCCAGGCGCCCGATAACGACACTAATTTCAACACCGTCTTACAAGCATAACATTTCTGTATAGAAATGAAAGCACTACTTGGGCTTACCTTTAATGCTTCTTACTTGACTTCGTTTTGCTAACGGAGAGAAGGGATAAATACCATCAGGCTCCTTCTTTTGCAGTTCACGTTTAATGAGACGTAATTTACACTCACGAAGAGCCACCCTTTCCGGGGTACAGGTGGGTGGGTTTTGAATGGCGTGGACAGATGCATAACCAGCGCCATGACTGAGTTACATTTCTATCCCTAGTGTCCTGTTGTTGACAATTTTATTCCTCTACTCTTGGCCACTTTGTATATGTATATATAGTTGTATATACGTGGGTATATACATATACAATTATATTATGTATTTTATACATACATAATTGGGTATACATTATATATATATATTATTGGGCATGTATATAGGAAATAGACATATATACGTACATACACCTATAGCATAACTACAACTTAGTGTGGTCACAAAACACCCTAGACAGGTTAGCTCAAACAACAGACATAGATTTTATTATCTCGGTTCTAGAGGTCGGGAGTCTGAGATCCAGGCGGAGCTGAGGCTGGTTCCTCTTGAGGCCTCTCTCCTGGGCGTGTAGACCCTGTCTTCTCCCCGTGTCCTCACGTGGTCGTCCCTCTGTGTGTGTCTGTGTCCTCATCCCCTCTTCTTATAAGGACCCCAGCCTATGGGATCAGGGCCCACCTCTGTGATCTCATTTTACCTTAATCCCCTCTTTAGAGACCCCACCTCCAAACACGCTATTCTGCGATCCTGGGGAATGGCGCTTCAACAGATGAATTTTGTGGGGGCATAATTCAGCTCACGGCACTCACATCTTCAAGAGAAAAAGTAATGTCATCGTTTCTTAAGACATGCATGACTTGCGCGAGGGCATGCAGCAGCGGGCGGCCCTGGCGCTCGGAAGCACGGCTGACCAGCTCCAAGGTCAGAGCGGCTGACCAGCTCCAAGATCAGAGCGGCTGACCAGCTCCAAGGTCAGAGCTGCTGACCAGCTCCAAGGTCAGTGGTTTTTCTCTTGGGCTGGAAAGGCCCCCGGTTGAGCTGCCTCTCCCATGAGCACAGAGATTTGAAGGTTGGATGTGGAAACTGCATTCATATTGTAGAAACTCCACAAGGATATAGATGTTGGACTGGAATTAAAAAACAAAACAAAACAAGGCCACATTGCCTGGGCTCATGATGAATTCAGTCTTGGCTGCCTCGAAATTCACACAGCACTACTTTGGCATGCATTCACTATCTATTCAGTAATTATTTATCGAGTGCCTGCCTGGATAGGTGAAGGAGAGCCAAAGGTGACCAGAAGAGGCAGTTCGGGAAGCTTGCACTCAGGATGAAGGGAGGGAATTCCTCCACCGGAGTGTATCATCTGTGGAAGGGAAAACCACATGCTCCATGGATGGGCTTAAAACATCTGCTTTATGGCATAAAGGGGCTCTGGATTCAATCAAATTAGATCATAATTGATAAATAGGCAGCTTATGATGTCCCAGGAAATGTGGCCATAATGCATCGCAGTCCACGCGTCGGGTTGTGCTGAGCTTTTGGCGATGGGACGTGAACGTGAGAGAGGCATGGGTTGCCGTGTGCCCTGACATTTCAACCTTCCTCCAGAGGACTTTCATGGAGCACCTAAGCATGCCAGGTGGGGCAGGCGGTGCACAAGAACAGCTCAGCCAATAGGCTTCAGTCCTGCCTTCATGGAGCTGAGCGTCCTATGCAGGTGCACGCCCAATGGTCAAGCAAATCAGAACAGGAGAAACTAGGTATTTTCCCCCACAGCTTCTAGTACCTCCTGTAATCTGTCCTGTTCAGATCTTCGTGAGTGCTCATACCCATTAGAGGGTCAGCCACCACTCCCCCCACCGCCCCGCGTCTGCCATCCTCAACACCCTCAGGCTCTCTATGAATTTCCAATGGCTGCTGTCACAATGCACCACAAATCTAGTGGCTTCAAATGACACAAATTTACCACGCAGCAAGGAAGCGGCCATCCGCGAGCCCAGGATGAAACCGAAGCTGCCGACCGCTTCACCGTGCATTTCTAGCCTCCAGGACAGCAAGAGATAAATTCCCACTGTTTAAGCTCCCAGCCTGCGGTATCTTGTTACAGCGGCCCACTCCGACCGATATGCATGTCTTTATGTTCCATGGGCTATTGCAAAACCGGACGTACTCATAGAGAAAGGGGAATCACTGATTGATGGCAGAGCAGACACCGATATTAATTTAAGAGTGAGATTATACTGAACATGGTATTTCATGAGTTGTATGAATTTTCTTAGAAGTGGAGTGTGTATTAGGCTCCCCAGAGTGCTCACCACCAAGCCCTGTGATTACTTTTCTTCTCTACCTTCTGCACACACACACATACACACATGAACACACACACACAAATATACTCATGCATGTACAAACACACATACATGCATATGCACACACATACACACATGCAGAGACACACAATACACATATACACAGGCACACACACTCATAGACATCTTCCGTTACACTCTCACAAGCCTATTTGTAAAAACAATTGCACTGCACCTTCTGGAATTTTCAGTAGCATCTTCTGAAATCCTTTCCCCCAGTCCCCTTTTCTTTGAACCGGATTAAACTCTTGCTTTTTGCAGGACTAATTTAAATGTTTGGCATGAAAAACCCAGATGTCTCCCTTTGGTAAATGCTGAGCCTGTTCTGCTCACAGCACTGTTGGAAACCAGCTCACGGCCGGCTCTTTGTGCTTTTCAAAGATGCATGTCCTGGCCCATTGGCAGGTCCATGGCAGAGCTCACCCCACGTATTTCCCAGATATCTGTGCAGAAGAAATATCCTATTGAGGAGCATCTCATGTATCCAGGATCAGCCCTGCCCTTTTCTCAGAGCTCCCGGGATTTATTCTGGTCCTCACACAGCTTGCTGAACAGCTTCCTACTGCCAATCAAGAACCCCCTCCCTCAGTCACGAGCTGTCATCAAGCCCCAAACCTCACTGCCTGTGACCACTGGAATTTCATTGTGTCAGGAAAACACCCTAAGCCATTGAGCCCCTTCCAAGGGACCACATGCGGGGACCATGCAGTGGCAGAAGGGCAAGGCTGAGATGTTATAATGCCCAGTCGGGCTCTGAGCTGACCACTCCATTGCCAGGTGGGCTCTGAAGGTGGGCTGACATTCCCTTTCCCAGGGAGCTTTGCAGGATGATGGTGTGAAAGCGTTTATAACTCATTTAGTGGCGACAATCACGGGATGGCTTGGGATGAGGGGTAAAGGGTACCACAAGCCAAAGATCTCTTTTCTTTGCTGGACTGACCCAAACCACAGATGGAAAATGTGCATTTTAGAGCAACGTTGGATTTTTAAATACATTTTAACAGCTTTCTCAGACACTCCACACGATGAGCCAGCTCTTTCCAAACAAATGCTTATCCCCAGTGTTTTCAGCTGATGCAAAAGAATAGTTTTCATTCAGGTCTATTCTTGAAGGTCACTGCTTTTATCCCCTCCAAAATGGATTAAAAGCAAATCAGATTATGGAAATAGCTGAGCTGCCTTTGGAGTAGTTGGGATGGAGGGTTTAACGTGTGTGCAGGGATGGGGGTTGGGGGGGTAGTTTGCACAGTACATGGAGCTTGAATGCCACACCGGGATTAGGTTGGGAAGGCACAGAAACCCTAAAACAGGAGTGCTTAAGTTTGATTAGGACATGAAACATGGAAGGACATAAGTTTGATTTTCTCAAGTAAAGGTGACCCTGTGGTACCTGGTCCAGAGTTGGTGTGCTGGCTGTGTGTCAGGCTCCTCTGAAGCTAGGCTTTTTGCACCTTTCTGCTTCTCCAGCTATGAATAATGACCCCTGACCTCATGGTCCGGGGTGATGGTCCCCACATTCCAGGAAGCAAATGGGAGGAAGGGAAGTAGGGTGGGGAAGAAAGGGCCAGCTGTGTATGTCTTTGAAGGAAGGTTTCCAGCATGTTGTAGGGCTAGGAGGCAGAGGGGGGAAAAGCTTTGTATTGGGAGGTACTGGGCATGAATGATGGCGCTGTTAATTGTTAGTTTTGTGACACTGGGTGAGGCTGGACTTCTGTGAAGTTTAGTTTTCTCTCTTGTAACAGGGCAATGATGATGGTGATGATGGTGGGGATGATGATGGTGATGATGATCGTCGTGATGGTGATGGCAATGGTGATGAGGAGGAGGAGGATGATCTTAGTGGTGGTGATGATGACGATGATGATGATGGTGGGGATGATAGTGATGGTCATTGTGACGATAGTGGGGATGCTGCTGCTGCTGCTGCTGATGGTGATGATGGTGATGGCGGTGGTGGTGGGGATGATGATGGGACGATGATGATGATGATGATGGGGATGATGGTGATGATGGTGATGATGGTGACGATGATGGTGATGATGGTTGTGATGATGGTGATGGCGATGATGATGATGATCTTAGTTGTGATGATGATGATGATGATGATGATGGTGGTGGGGATGATAGTGATGGTCATGGTGATGATAGTGGGGATGATGGTGATGATTGTGATGATGATGATGATGATGATGGTGGGGATGATGGTGATGATGGTGACGATGGTGACGATGATGGTGATGATGATCGTGATGATGGTGATGGCGATGATGATGATGATCTTAGTTGTGATGATGATGATGATGATGATGGTGGTGGGGATGATAGTGATGGTCATGGTGATGATAGTGGGGATGATGGTGATGATTGTGATGATGGGGATGATGGTGATGATTGTGATGATGGCGATGGTGGTGGGGATGATGATGATGATGATGGTGGGGATGATGGTGATGGTGATGGTGGGGATGATGGTGATGGTGATGGTGGGGATGATGATGATGGGCATGATGATGATGATGGTGATGATGGTGATAATGGTGATGGTTGTGGTGGTGGGGGGGGATGGTGATGAAGGTGATGGTGGTGAGGATGATGGTGATGGTGATGGTGGTGGTGGTGATATGGCCTGCCTCACAGGACTGTCACAGAGACAAATGAACTAAAGTATGCAGGACTTTGAACACTAGAATGTGTCATACAAATCATACTTGTTTTATTCCTGACCCACTTCTGATGAAAACCATTGTCCTCCTGAAGGCTCACATTACAAAACAACCAGCTACAATGAATTAAAAGGCAATTATTCACTACATTTGTGTTTGTTTATTTGAGTATTTATGCATCAGAAGAGAAATAAATGGAAACAAACTGAATGAATTTTATAAGAAAGACAGATTTATAAACACCACTCAGGAAACACAAATAAGATTTATTTTCCTAACGTGTCCTCACATTAGACAGATTTGGTGTGACTTTACACTGACTCCTGATCATACATCCCTCCGTCTATCACACCTTGGACGAGAAGCAGTAATTGCTGTCTCCCTGGTACCTGGCTCAGTGTCCAACACCTCCAGCACACGCCACCAAAGCCTTGACATGACTTACATTCTGATCTGATCTGAACCAGACCAAAGGGAGGGGTGCGAGAAAGAGCCGGACACGGCAAGGTGAAAGAGGGAGAAGAGGCAGGACGATCAAGAAGGGATCGATGAAGACACAAAGGTCAGAGGGGTAGCCTTAGTGACGAAGCCTGGACAAGCAAGCACATCGGTTCTCTTGACTGATTCATGCCGTTTATCAGTAACTCCCTGATGTGCGTGCTTCTTATCACGCCATCCCTGCGTCCAGTGTGGTCCAGGCTGCCATCTCTCCCTGGACACTAGCCTCTACCTGCCCCTACTTCTCTCAACATCCGTTCCTGTGTCACAACCTCAGCACAGAAGTCAGATTGATGATTTTCTTACCTAGGCCAGGGATCCCAATGGGGCTTCTCCCAGAAGTGACCTGGGATTGAAGATTGAATACAGGGTGGGGTAGGGGCTCTGGTAGGGGGCGTGGGGAAGTGATACAAGGAAGTAAATTAGCCAACCAAAGGAGTCTTATCAAGCCAGCCACACAGAGGTGATTGGAGCTTATCCCACGGTGATGCTCTGGCAAATAGCATAAAACACCCACCTGGGGACTATCCTGGTCGAGAATGAAGGAGGCATTATTTATACCCTAGGACTATCAGTACCAGGTGGGGGTATGTGAGTTTCTCAGACTTCCAGCCTGCTACTCAAATGGGGATCATGGGATCCAGCAATGAGTATAGCCCTCCAACAGAGGCGGGTCTTGCATTGGAAGTCAGGTCGCTGTTCTCAGAAACAGCAAGGAATTCCTTGGGGGTGTGAGGGGAGCACCCCCACAAGAATCAGCCGCATCAGAGAAAAACCTCCATTGGCCTGTCATTTCAATGAGAATGAAACCCAAAGTCCGCCTAAGACAGCAAGATCTGCCCCATCCCCGTGGTCTCCAAACTCATCCCCCAGCCTCCTGGCTGCCCTCCCCACACACAGCCATTTGAGCTGCATCCAGCCAGGCTGGCCCATAGCTGTGCCACCATCCACACCATCTGCTCCCGGCTGGGGCACACGTGTCCTTCCCCCTCAGCTCATCCAGGTGTCTAGGCAAACGTCACCCCTCACAGAGGCCACAACGGTGCAAGGGCACCCCTTCTGCTGGCTCTTCTTTGGAGGACTCACGACCGCGTTGTATAACACATGATGAGATGAGTTTTGTCCATCTATTTGCATCTTGCTTCATGGTCTGCTTCTCCCACTGGGATGGACGCTGAGCAGGAAGCTCGCCTGGCTTGTTGGTGGGAGCCAGAATGGCGCTTGGCATACAGAAGCGTGTGATTCATAAACACTTGTTGAATTAATGCAAGAAGAGGTTGAATGAAAAAAGGGAGGAAGAGAAGGTGTGTGGGTCCTCAGGAGTCACAGAGTTGATTGTGCCATGTCCCATCTTTGATTTGCAGGCAGGCGGGCTCAGACTCTTCATTCTTGGGCTGTGGTCGCCAGGTGAATGCACAAGGTGATGCTGGCGTCTTCCCGGTAGGAGGAGAAGGTCTACTGCCACCCGGCCGAGAGACTTGACCTGCTTCCTTATTTAGTACTCTGAATTTCAGTCCCTTCACCTGTGGAATGGGCTATACACCGTGCTGTCCTGAATGGAGGGTCCTGGGAGTTTAATGCATCCCTCCATAATGTCCTGGGAGTTTAATGCATGCAGGGTACTCAGCGGGCACTCAATCCACACTGGTTCTTGCTTCTATAATCCTCCTCGTTGGGCTGCTCATCATGACCTTCTCATGCCACTATCTAAGAGGACCACCGAGGGGGCACTGCGAATGGGACACACAAAGCAAAGCAGGGAGAGTGCTTCGAGCCAACTTCCAGGCACTGTCTGGTGGGAGCTGCTCTGGGGCTTCTCCTTTTCCTGAGCTTCTTAGTAGTTAACACATAGAAAGTCAGGTGGATCTGGTTCTCATCGGCTGCTTGCAAACCACACCAGAAACTCTTCCAAAGCAAACTCGCCCCGACACGCCCATCCTCCCACGCCTTCCGCAGACACAGTTCCCAGGGGACACAGACAGGCTCGCAAGTGTGTGTGCTCACACTCATCTCGAACGGGCCTCCCGGATCTTTCTCACCGGCATTTAATCACCAGGTTACATGCTAGCATGCAGCTATACCAGTATTGATTTGATATTCCCATCTTCTAAGACGCTGAGGATATACATGGATGGATGGAGGTATATACACACACATATATGAATGTATGCATTATGATACACATTATAGTGCATATATTGTAATATGTACCATTACATGTATATTTATATAATATATTACATGCTTATATAATATATGATGTATATGTGATATACAGTATACAACACATATATAATGTATATAAAATATATATTTATATATTTGAATTTATGTATGTATATATTATATAATGTATATATAATTATATATTTGCGTATATATTATATAACATATAATTATAAAATTTCTATGTATATAATTATATAATTTGTATGTATATGTTATATAATGTATATATAATTATATATTTGTATGTATATTTCTATATATGTGTATATATGTATATATTATGTAATGTATATGTAATTATATACTTGCATATGTGTATATATATTATATAACGTGCATAATTATATAATATATAGTTTGTAGTATATATTATATAATGTGTATAATACATATATAACCCATATATAATTATATATTTGCACGTATATATGTGAATATATGTATATATTATGTAATATATACAATTATATAATGAAGCCCTAGACCATACATATATATGATCATATGCAATTTTATATACATAATTATATGAAAATATATTACATATACTATATCATATATAATATATAATGCATAATATAATATATAATGCATACATAAATATATAAAATTTATATTATATATTCTATATGTAATATGTATATTATATATTGCATCATACATATTGTAATGTATTTATAAATATATATCTAAGAGGTATATATAAAATTTATATTATGTATATATTATATACATAGTATCATATGCATTATCATGTATATGTAAATATATTATATATATCTAAGTGATAGCTAATATACTTATTATGTGCATTGTTAGGGAATCCAGAGAAATAGAAATTGGGGTAAACTTTAGGGGTCTTCAAGTCATTGGTGCCAGGTATATGGGCTCAGAGCTGGGCAACTAGCCATGGCCTGGTCCATACAACAAAGGTACATTTGCACACAGCACACCAAATTCTGATTTTGTTACTTGCCCTTCTTTAAATGTGATCACGGGCCAGTGTGATCGGCCATACTTCTGGTTTGGGTCTTCCACACACCCTCTTCAAGATGAATGCACTGAAACATTTCCGCACAGGCAGAAATGGAAGGCAGGCGTGCATACCACAGGCCCTGCGGTTGGTTCTAGACAATGTCTCGTGAGCACGGGTGAGGGGGTAGCTGGGCGTCATGACCGGATTTGTGTACCCGGACTTTACAAGCAGGTAGGAGTCATTGACTCAAGTTGTTTTTGTGTCCTGGCTGGCTTGCTCATTGCCTTTTTTTATGCTGCACTGTGAGAGCATTTTAATAGGGGTGGATGTTTGGGTAGAAGCCTTGGGAATGTGTACATGCTGGCCAAAATGTTATCTCCTGCGGTTGATGAGCCATGCTTCCTGCCTGATTGCACAAAACTAACATGCAGAAGACTTCCCGGGTGGCCGCCTCCTCCAGCACACATAACCTCCAGGTTGTAGGCAACACCTTGCTTGGATGATACTCCAGGACTTACAGAAACTCACCTACGGAGATCCCATAGAGACTAGAAATCAAGAAACCTATTCATGCCTGGTTCTGTGTTGTCCTGGATTTCGGAGGATGAAGGCCTATCCACTGATGCCCAAGGGGTGTCCTATGCACCTGCAGCATTGACCTCACCTGGGGGCTTGTTAGCAACGCCAAGATCTCAGCTCTGCCCCATACCTGCTACATTAGAAGCTGCACTTTTACAAGATTCCTGGGAACTGTGTGCCCATGAATGTCTGAGAAGCTGTGATGTGCACTCTGACATCTGGTATGATTTCTGCAAACGTGATCCACAGGAAAAAAAAAATAATTCTTTGCCACAAAACACGCCAAGCCATCATTATACTTTTCAGACTTTCTGTGCAAGGCTATAGATGTGTACAGGGGGACAAAGAAGAGACAGTGATGTTTGTACCTTTGGGCAGCTATAATATGCCAAGCCCATGAGGTGGGGAGACATGGGAGTTTTACCAATTCACGTATTTTGCGTAGCAAGTGAATATTTGATTAATGGGGCTTAGCCCCTGCTGGTATGGAAAATTTCTGTTTGAAACGTTATGGAGCCTGTCACTGGCTCCTGGTCCTGGCCAGGTCTGCAGTCATCTTGTCACGGATGTCTTCCTGAATGGTGAGCAGATCTGTGATGGTCAATGTTACGTGTCAACGTGGCCCAGCCACAGAGATGTGGTCAAATATTATTCTGGATGTTTCTTTTAAAGTTGTTTTATTTATATATATTTTTTGGTATGAGATTAACATTTCAAGTAGTGGACACTGAATAAAGCAGATTGCTGCCCACAATGCAGGCGGGCCTCATCTAATCAGTTGAAGGCTTTAAAAGAATAAGCAGTGACTTCCCCTGAGCAAGAAGGAATTCTGCTGGCACAGGGCCTGCACAGCTCAGCTGCAACACCAGCTCTTTCCTGCATGTCTAGCATGCTAGTCTACCCTTAAGATTTTGGACCACTCCGCTCTGAGTACGGCATGAGCCCAATTCCTTAAAAAAAAAAAAAAATCTGTCTGTATATGTGTACACATCCTATCAGTTCTGTTTCTCTGGAGAACCCTGACGAATGCAAGATCTGACCCTACTTAGGGCTGACCTTAGCACCATCGAGAGGGTGATAGGTATTCCAGCTCATACACAAGCACAGAATAAATCCACCCAGGATTCATGAGCTCTTGCAGGAAAAGAAAAAAAAAAATACATGGAAACATAAGAAAGCATCCCAGGTGGCTGGGAGCAGGTGTCCGTGGTAAAGGCAGAGAAATGGGAGGTACATTCCAAATGCTTCTGAAGACAAGAATCTAGCTGTCTGGGGGACTTGCAATCATACATGATTCTTTCAATTATAAATAACAAATCACTTGCAATAATAATAATAATAATAATAAAGAAATCCCCATTGCTAAGTCTGAACGAAGGAGAAAAAACTTTCTGATGGCACCTGCCAGGGAGGAAGGTTTTATATCATTGATATTGCAAAATATGTTGTGGCGAATTGTCTGTATGTCGTAGTTTGTAAAGTATGTTGGTGTGTGTGTGTGTGTGTGTGTCTGTGTGTGTCTGTGTAGGTATATGCGTGTATATATGTGATGGGTGTGTGTGCCTGTGGGGATGAGGACATATTTGTATGTATGTATGGACGTGTGTCTTATACCCATGTAAACACACATATCCACTAAGGACTCCAGGGATCATGCAGGTGCGTCGATGCAAGCCCAACGATAACTGAGACATAATTGGAGGTGCAAACGCTCAGATGTGTTCCTGTTACCCAAATCTGCCATGTTGCTGTCGAGACTTGGGTTTCTCAGTCTGAACACGCAGGTCCCCAAAGTCCCTTCCTGGTCAGACCACCTGTCATCCTGGCGGGAAGCCGGAAACAGGATTCAAGTCACGAGCAATCTGCCACGGGAAGGAGCAAACTCCCCGAGGAGCCACCTCCGGGAAAACTCAGAGCGAGGCATCGCGGATCCTGACAAGAGGCGACAAGGCACACCAGGCAGAATTACCGCCAAACGCGGGGCACGGGATGCAGCTGGTGGAAGGTAATGGACTGGGCTGCCTGCACTCATCACTCCTCCTCATGATGCAAAGTGGTTTGTAATCAGCTCCTGAGAGGAGCTCAGACGTGGGGAACAGCCCCGTCCCGGCCGCCGCTGACACTCATCCTAGTTGCAAACCTCTCCGGCGCTCCCTTACCGGGGCTGCCGCGGGTGTGTTCTCTGGACCCGTCCAGCTTTGAGGAAAAGAAATTCAGAGGTGCACTGAGATCCCGTCTGGACAAGAGTGCGTTCCAAATGAGCTTTCTCACGAGTGTCCCTTTGCCTCTCAAGAGGGGCAGACGCACGGCGTGTGGCGGCAACTCCCCATCTTTTTAACCACTGCCTTGAGGGCTCTTTACAAGCCTGGATTCAAAGATCTCGTTCACAGTGAACAAAAACTGCACGCTCTTCCTAGAGCAGGTGCACACATAGACTCACACATTATGCATAATTGTGAAGGTGCACTTTTTTTGAGGTTCTTTCTTGCACCAACTCTCCCCAGACATCCAAGGACCTCATATTCAAATGTCAAGGTTGGGGAACCCTTCGTGGACAAGGAGCGTGCCTCCTATTTGGGGGGAAGTGCCTTTTTATTCCTTGTATCTCCTATGCCTGGAAATGCACGGAAGATTTAGAGATTCCAACATGAGTCTGCCATCTCCCCGCCCACCATGTAAGCTTGGGCTCAGGGGAGCCTTGCAGGGTCTGGTTGGGGAGACCACTGTGTTGCTAGCACGACCAGCCCTTACCGAAGCTTGGCTACCACAGGTGGGACTACCAACCCCTGGACGCTGACTTCTCAGAGAAAAATCCAAGAATCACACACTAGTGACATGACAGTCGTGGCCAATACATACATTCCTGTGAGCTCATCCCTGGGCGCTTCCAAGCAGAAGCCAGAGCGCTTCTGGGCAAATCCATTTCCACCCCGGAAGGAAGGTCCTTCTGCCTCTGAACTTCTGAGCCTCTGAACTTCTGCCTCTGAGCTTCTGGGTTTTCCAACAGATGGCAAGCATGTTTTGAAACGGACTCTCGGCCCCGGCACACCGCTCATTTCTTCTTCGTGCCCCTGACGCCCCAAATGTCTATCCAGGCTCTTCTTCATGAGCTAACTGTGTGAACTTAGGGGAGGTTGACTTGAATGCCATGCCTCAATGTTCTTATTTTTTTTAAAAGTGGCCGGAAGAGTGTCTTCCTCCCAGGGCCCTTGTGGAAATTGAGCAACTTGTTCTAGACATCTTATCTACCACTCATAGATGGTGCATGTCCGGCAGACCCTGGTGGGTCTGCCGGAGATGTTGTCAGCCCAGCTATGGCTTGGAACCGATCGGGCTCCAGTGGCCCAGGTGCATCGTACCCTCTCTCCTGGGTCCAACTGATGGGGGCCCCCATGAGAGCACGCTGTAACAAAGTGCTGACTTCAATCTCCGTCTCCCGATCTTCAATCTCTGAAAAAAATGGTTTGATGTAGGGGATAAAGATGTCACTGTAGGATTCCTTCATGCAGGATCCACCACAGACGGTGCTCAATATGATTAGCACAGCAGGGAGGCCCCTCTTACGTCCCCCACAAACACCTGTAGGGGAAGGTCAATGTCCAGAATCTGATTTTGCACCAACTAGCTTATAGAATGCACACGGTACTCACTCCCAAGGAAGCGTGCATGCTCACCAGATTTTCCAGCTCACCTTGAGCATGGATGGTGCGGGCGTAGGTCTCTGCGAGTTTGGTTCATGCCAATGCCATGTCCTACGTGTTAGGCGGGGTCCTTGGCAAAGTACCCCGCCTAGTAGTATCCTGAATTTCTGAAATTATAAAGGATAACGATGTCAGCACAGTCATAGACGCTCGGTTCTTAAAATACCCCACCTTGTCTTTCCCAAACAAATGTATTTTTTTTTTTTGTAGCACATGACATTTGAGGGGATTTCAGAAAATACATAAATTTTTAAAAAGGTTTTCATTCTAAATTTTAATGTGGGAAGACTCCCCCCCCCCGCTTTAAGGGGGCACTAAGCTACAGAGGAAAGTATTGAAACCATTAAAATCTCCCAATTCTGGTTTTGTCCCTCATGGAGGAAAATACAAATATATTTGTTCATAGTCAGAAAATCCTATTAAGGGTATTTTGTTCCTGTCCCATGGCTTCGTAGATGTGAGGGCACGGATACGTTCTCTGCACCCTAGTTTTAGCAAAACATTTGTAAATCATCATCTGTTTTACCTTCTTCTTCTTCTTCTTCTTTTTTTTTTTTTAAGCGTGGATTAAGAATGAAGCCCTCTTTCTGCGTTCTAAGTGTTTCAGATGAAATAATCAACCGTGACAAAAACTGTTTGATTTAGGGGGTAAAGATATCACTTGTAGGACTCCTTAACACAGATCCCTGTATGCAACATGGCTTTGCAGCACTGCACAATTACTTAGTGAAATGCCTTGGATTGCATAAACTATATTTGAAATTATTGTAATGGTATTTGGGGAGAAATGGCTCATTCCCCAAAAGTCCCTCTGTGGAATTCATAATGATTTTTTTTTTTTTTTTGCCCCCTGTCAATGCCAGGCAATCCAATACCACTGTGTCATTTCTAATGTCCGAAGTGAAATGAAGCTAGACCAGTTTGACTCTTCTGTTGTTTTATTTTTATTCCCCTGTAGACCCTTGGAGAGTTTTCTTTATTTTATCTGGCTTGAGAAATCCACCAGAGTATGTCTAGGATTCGTTCCATTTTTTTGTTTTGTTTTGTTTTGTTTTCAGTTGAGATCTCCAATGTCATAATTTTTTTTCTGACAATGTCTTTGGCAGACTACATTTGTCTCCTGTCATTTCTATAATTATTGCTTCTGATCCATCTCTTGGAGGCCGGAAGGACTGAGTGGGTCCAAGGAGCCCAAGGGAAGTATGGTGTGCCTGACGCAGGAGGGCAGGTGACAGGTAGGGAGACGTGGGGAGGCTGAAGCATGAGATCATTGGGTCTTGGAGGGTGCAGTGGGGTGACGCACAGTTGTTTACAGCCCGCAGCATTCAAGCGAGTCCCTGCGGATGGAGTCATGGAGGCTCCATCTGCATCAGTGCTTGGAGAACGATAAGAAAGGGAGAGTGAACACAGCAGTAGACTGTGATCATGGTCCAGGTTGGTGGTGGCAGCTGTGTCTGGGATGATGGATGTCATGATGGAGACTATGGGGCAGACTGGAAATATATGCCTTGGAGGGAATTGACAAAGCCTGAAAATGTACTGAATGTGGGGGATGAGGAGAAGGAAGAGTCAGGCATCTGCTCCATGATTCCGGTTTGAGCATCTGGATGATGCTGTTTATCACAACAGGGAGGCTGGGTGCATGGAGAGAATCATGTCTCCCCCCCTCCCCACCAGAATTCACATGTGCAAGGCTTACTCCCCCAGTGGGATGGTTTTAGGAGGTGGGGCCTTTGGGAAGTAATTAGGGTCAGATGAGTGTGGGGCTCCACAATGGGATTACTCTCCTCATAAGAAAAGAGCTCAATCTGTCTGTCGTATGAAGAGAAACAAGATGGCGGTCATGTACAAGCCAGGAAGAGCATCCCCCCCAAAATCCAACCTTGCTGGCACCTGGATCTCACACCTCCAGCCTCCAGAACTGCATGGATATAAATTTGTGCTGTTAAGCCCTCCGGTCTATGGTATGTTGTCACAGCAGCCTGACCTAAGACACCAAGTGTGGTAGACTGGTTGTTTTGGGGTTTCTTTTAAGGAGTTACTCTTTCTCTCTGGAGAAGCTTCCTGCATCCTTAGTAATGTTGGTCATGTAGGATTTACAGTTGGTTACTCAAGCATTCTGACCATCTTTTGTCCCAATTAAGTCTGTCTAAATCTATTAAAATAATTGCACCGATGTGCTGGGCACCAGAAGGTATTTGGTGCTGATGCTTCTCATATTATAACTAGACACAGGTGAGGACAAGACATAGGATGTAGACATGAATTGGCAGGAGGATGATTTGTCACCAGGAGACCCCGAATGGAGAGGATGTGGGAGATTTGTTGAAGATGCCTCATTGCCCTCAGGATTCATCTTCTGAGTCACCTACATATGAGTTGTCATATTTGAATGTTGAAGAGTCAACTACTAGGATCCAGTTGGCTGGTCATCATCCATTATTGCCCCCGAAAAGCTGGCCTTGCCCTGTGGACAGGAGGTGTTGGGAAATTCTCCCAATATTCCTCTAATGTGAAACATTCTTGCCCTGAGACAGAGACAGAGAATCTCAGTGGGGCTGGACCCGGAATCATTTTCTCTGGCCCTGTGAGATTTATACTCGGTAGGGGGGGGTGAAATAATTATCTGGGGGCATTAACCTGTCCTCTTGTCATACTGAATAGATACACTGGTAAGCACTGCGTGATTTGGACCAATTTGCACACAAATTGGTGTGTTGGATGTTGCACCTACTAGCTATTTGGCTGAAATTCCCTTGAACAGAGATTATGCTGGATATCCAAATCCTTTGTTCAGACGGTTATTCGTTTCCCAGGGCCGCCATGACAAAACGCCAAACTGGATGTCTTTGAATAACAGATACATATTCTCTCAGTCCCGGGGACTAGAAATCCTAGGGCAAGGTTGGTTCCGTGTGGACTCTCTGATGGAGAGTCTGTTTCAGGACTTGGTGGTTTTTACAGGGATCTTTGTCATCTCTTGGTTAGTGGATGCATCCTTCCAATCTGCTTGCTGTCTTTGGTTTTCTGTGGTTTTCTTATAAGGACACTACTCATATTGGATCCAATCCCACAATCTCATCCTAACTAATCATGTCTGCATGAGCAGAGGGTCCACCGCATTCTCTTCTGTGCTCCGGGTTCCTGCTGATGTGATGTGTTCTCAATCCAAGGAGCTCCTATGAGTCAGAAGTGATGTCTCTGACAGGGCCACGGACACGGAAAGCTCTGCCCTGATTAGTTCTGATTACTTTCCACCCTACGGTTCCTAGGAAATGAGCAATTTAAGAGTACTGAGCCCAGATGTGAAATGCCCAGCCACCTCATCCTTTATAGAGACCCCAAGAAATGTTCTCTGGTCATCCCCTGTGTCCTCCTCCACCTCAGCTCTGCCAATCCTCAGCTGCTGTATTAGCTGTTGCCGTGTAACAAATGTCCCCCAAATTTAGCAGCTTAGAACAACACAGATGCATTATATCACAGTGGCAATGGGTCAGGATTCCAGGCATGAGTCACCTGGGTCCTCTGCTCAGGGTTTCAAAAAAAAAAAAAAAAAAATGCAATAAGGAAAGAGCTGGGGCTGCATTCTCATCTGAAGACTAAATTTCTCTTATGGTTCATTCTTGTTGTTGGCAGAATTCACCTTCTCTTGAAGGGATCCTCTGATTAGGTCAGGCCTACCTAGGATAATCTCCCTCTGATGAAGTCACAGTTACCTGATTAGTAACATCATCAGGGGAGTGACATCCATCATACTCATGGGTCCTGCTCATACTCCAGGGGACGGGATGATACAGGGTGTGTGCACTAGGGCACAGAAATCTCGAGACCACCTCAGAATCCTGCTTACCATAGCTCTTTCCCACCCCGTCTGTGCCTCTGAGGTCCCAGTGTGCCTGCCTCCCAATAGGCTCACCTCTATATCTGGCAGGTGCCTTGCCAAATTTCTGGGATGTCCAGATCTACGAACTGGGGTTCCCTCCCTGCTCTATAAAGGGATTTGATGGGCCCAAGGCTCAAGCAAGATTGCAGAAGTTAATTGCATTTTCATGCAATTGGATCTCTCTACTTTTTAAAAGGCACACATTAGCCTTGTTTGCAAGAGGAAGAGTTCTCAAAATATCCCCTAAAATATTGCACAAATACACATGAGGCTTAAGAAAGCACATTCCTTCCTCTGCCCCTGTCTGAGCCATCTCAGACATTTCTTGTAATCTCTGTTCATGACCATCTGCCCATCTGGCCCCTTTGTCCAGAACATTCTCTTCCAAATGAGGCCACTTATCCTTAGTTTTCCCAAGCTAAAAGAATGATAATCAATTCACTTGTCTGATGGACACATCACAAGCCTCAATTTAGCCACCACGGCTTTGCGCACTGTATGTGACTGAGTGTCTGGTGGCCATGTGACCTTGTCTCCAGCCCCTCAGCCAGACTCACAGGGGCTGGGACAGAACACGGGGTCCACTCAGGGATGCACTGTCTACGGAGGGACTGGGTTTCTACCTTCCAAGGACTAAGTGGTAAAAGAAAAACAGCCTTATATAGTTGTATTGGGCCTCTCCGATTCCTTGTAACTGAATTAAGACATTTATAACAAAAAATTAGCCATTTTAATCATGTGGCAATATGCTGTTAGGGGCATGAAGCACGTTCACTGTTGTGCAACCATCCCCACCATCATGCCCAGAACTTTCCATCTCCCCAAACTGAAGCTCTGTCCCCATCAAACAGTAAGTCCTCAGCCCCCTTCCCGCAGCCCTTGGTCCCACCACCTACTCTCCCTCTCTGTGGATGGGACTCCTCTAGGGACCCCGTATAGGTGGAATCACACAGGATGTGTCCTTCTGTGTCTGGTTTATGTCATGCAGCACCATGTCCTTGAGGTCCATCCACATCATAGCAGGGGCAGAACATCCTTCCTTTTCAAGGCTGAGTCATATTCCACCATGCGCATGGACCCACATTTTGCTCATCCACTCATCTGTTGATAGACACTTGGGTTGCTTCCACATTCCCGTTATTGTGAATAATGCTGCTATGAACATGGGTGTGCAAATGTCTCTCCAAGACATTTGCTTTCAATTATTTCCAGTATACACCCAGAAGTGGAATTGCTGGATCACGGGATGGTTTTATTTTTAATTCTTGAGGCACGCCATACTGTTTTCCATAGCAGTTGCGCCCTTTTACATCCCCACCGACGATGCGCAAGGGTTCCCATCTCTCTATATCCCTGATAACACTTGTTATACCCTGTTCTTTGTTGTTTGTTTGCTGTGATGGCCGCCAACCTCACGGGGGTGCCTAATTCCAGCCATCGTCCAAACCGCCTGGAATCCGCGCTGATCAAGGATCTAGATTGATACCTTCCTTGGTATCTTCACATCTACCTGACATCTACCATTGCGCCCTGTATAGCTGTTGGCCTGAAATTCCTATAGAACATCTGGACATCTCCCAGGATGAGGATAGAATTAGTATTTACGAGCTTTGTTTTGGTGTTTGGCTGCAGTCAGGGGATCTGATTTCTGAGGGTTTGGGGCAGAGACTGGTGCCCATTGACAGCTCGATCTGTTCCCCACACTTCCCAGCATGCCTCGCAGGGAAACACCACGTTGAGCTGTCCTGCCTGGTGCAATGTCGGTGTGTGTGAACACGCAGGGGGTGTGGCCCACACGTGACTCCCCGGTGTCTTTCTCAGCTCATGTTAACTAAGGAAGGTGGTGTTTTACATAGTGAAGGCTTGGATCCCTGTCAGCATGTAGGGAACATGCATGTCCTGGGGACACATACACTTTTGTTGGACTAAGATCCTGGGGTTGCTATTTGAACCCTGGGATCACGACCCGAGCCAAAGGCAGACGCCCAACGACAGCCACCCAGGCACCGCCCCCCCCCCCGGGGTTGCTATTAAAACTGGCCTCCCCCGACCGATTTAGGGGAAGAACACTGAGCCCTAGTTGATTTGTGCTGTGTTTTGACCCCTTTGAGGGCTAGCAAATGGTGTGTTAGCCTAATCCAACCCAGCGATGGGAGGACAATGCCTGTGGGTTCACGTTGAAATTCTCCCAAATCGAGCTCAGCCAACGTGATCTTCTCTAGCTACCGATCAAGAGTTGGAAGACCTGTTGCCTGATTTTTCAGAGGAGATTATTTTCATGCTCTTTAGAAAGCAGAATAAATTAGTGAATTCTGAGAACCAGTGGGGTAGATGCTCCTTGGAATTGTCCATTTCTGTGGCACATGCAGGTGGTCCACTTTATGCTTGTGTTTTGCCCACTATTTGTGCTCTTATTTATTTAATTCTTTAATTCTACCTAAAATGGAATATACCATTGGTATTGAAATTAGGTTGGGGTTGGCTCACTGGAGAACAGTTACAGACCCAGGATGGGATCACGGGAAATGAGAAAACCCACCCACTTCTTGCATCGGGTCCTTCCACCACCCAGGGCGGCACACCAAGTCTGAACTACTAAGATATCCTGAATAGACTCGCATTTAGGATTCTCCCAGGAACACACAGTTCATGGCATGTTTCAAGCTTTTCTACTGAGTTACAAAATCTGCTGGAGAAGTACGAAAGATCTCACAGAATTAATTCCATTTATGTCAACATCAAATCTTTAATACAGTGTGCCTGCTTTTCGTGGTGGAAACTGATTCTTTCATCTGCTGTTGTTTGTATCTTAAAAATGTATAAATTGACTTATCTTTATATACATTTCCCTACTTGTCATTGGTCCTATTTTGAGGTCCAAAAGGAGGCCAAAAATAATTGGTTTGAGAAGGGGATGACTGTAGGAAAATGCCTGACCTGACATCCGTGTCTCTCATCAAAAGGAGGCAGCATCACCAGCCTGATTTTTCCATTTGAAAATCAGAAATTGTAATGTTTCTAAGCAAACTGGAATGGATGAGCTGGGCTCTGTAGGTCAAGAACATAAAAAGTCAAAGCATTTGTTAAAGCTTGAACACAGAGTCATAATTCTGAGCATGCCTCTTCTGAGTTCAATGCACAATTTCCAATCTTTAAGCTCAATTTTTTTTTGGAAGAGTGGCCTTCTCTTTCCCAAACAATATACTACCAGTTGCACATTCATAGACTTGGCAGGAAATGCCAGGCTAGTTTGATTAATGCTAGCAACCAAAATGGAGTCTCCATTATGTATGGGAATTTTGTGCATGCATTTAATCATCTGGACACATGCTCAATCCCTGTTGTCTCTCTGTGGTGCCCGGACGGGAACGTCGGAAGAAGAGGGAGCCTTCGTCCTGCTGTGGAACCGGCGGGGTGTAGGTTTGTGTTGATGGCTCTCCAGTTTTGTTCTAGCTCTGTGCAAAGCTACAGCTGTTTGCTGCATCACCCCAGAAAAGTAAACTTTGAGTCTACCACCCTCATTTACAACCAAAACAATGCATGGGATTCCCTCCTGGACGATCTCCAAGTGTGAACTTGGTGCAGGAAGATACACGTGTTTGGAGAATTTTCAGATATTCGACGAAAAGCAAAAGAACCACTGAGAGCCCACAGACGGTTCTCAGAAACACAGAATCAGATTTGCGAGGCTCGGGGAGCCACTCGGAGAAGCTGGGAGGTTTGTGTCAAGAGTGCTGAGCATTATGCAGCCGACAAAGGATGGATGGACTTACCCATCAGGAGCACAAATGTGAAGGGTCCTCCAGAGAATCAATGAAATGCCACCAACCACCTGGAAAATCAAGAGAGTCTTCTTTATTCCCCAGGGAGACTAGAAACCACATAATACAGTAACAGTAACACGGAGTGAATCTGTTTGCATCCTTAAGACAAATTGGTGGATTTTTACAGATAAATCAGAATTAAGAACTCTTACCATAAAGCAAATACTCACAATCTATTTTGGGTAGTGGCCGGGTTTTTTTTTTTTTTTTTTTTTTTTTTTTTAAGGTGGTCTACCATATGCCCCAAATACAAGCTCTGTAGGATCAGATACGTGATTTGCAAATATTTCCTCCCGTTCTAAAGATCGTGTCTCCCTCCTGGTGATCACTCCCTTTGCTGTGTAACGTTTTTCTTCAAGGCAACCGTCCTTGTCTGTTTTTGCTTTTGTTGCCTGTGCTTTCGGTGTCCCATCTGAGAAATCATTACTGAAACAAGCATCAAAAAGCCTTTCCCCTGTGTGTTCCTGAGTTTAAAGGTTTCGCATTGCAGGTTTGAGTCTTTAATGCATCCTGAGCTAATTTGTGTGTGTGTGTGGCGGGGGCGGGGGGGGGGTGGTCAGACAAGGGTCCAATTTCATTATTTCGCACGTGAATATCCAGTTTGCCCAACAGTGTGTGTTGAAGGGAACCACGCATTCCCCACTGTGCATTCATGGCTCCCTTGTTGAAAACCAGAGGACCGCATGGCACGGGATCCAAGATGGGGCGATTGCCAGATCATTCTCTGGTGGCCCAAACACATCCAGGCAAGGGAACGCCCAGATCCGCACGGTCCTTGAACCTACATCCATAACTGGAACTCATTAAGTTCTGTCCCCACACCCTCTTCCCCACCTTTCCGGGTCTGGCCCTGGGCAATTCCAGGCTAATGGTTGACTTTGAGTTAACTCCCTGCTCTTTCGAAACCCACACTCACTCATTCCCACAGTCCTGGTTTTATCTCCTTAACACCATTCTTGTCTTTCCACTGACCCTGTGCACTCCCCTAATGCAGGCTTTCCAGAGCCTATGAGTGGTCTCCCACCTAACCCCCTTTCTGCAGGACCGCCAGAGCAGTCTGCCCAGAACGCGCCCCACCCCAACTCAAGAGAGTCCCTCTCCTCGAAAAAACACACAACAACCAAAACCTATTTTTTTGAGCAATAAAACAATATTTTTAAAGCAATAAGACAAAATAAAAAATGCTCAATCTCCCTAGTGAGGGGCACCTGGCTGGCTCAGTCCGTGGAGTATGAAACTCTTGATCTTACCGTTGTGAGTTCGAGCCCCATGTTGGGTATAGAGATTACTTAAAAACAGAACTTTAAAAAAAAAGCCTTCCCCCACCAAAGAAAACCTTTCTAGTTAGTCCAGCTTCTAAAATTTTTGTACAATTTCCTTCATTCCATATGGATGGCTAAAGAATCAACTTTTAAATTGTGCATCAAGAGTGATGGTTTCCCTTAAAATCTTTGTGAAATGTGACGGGGATGTCACTACAAATAGACACGGAAGACATTGAGTCCCCATATCAGGAGGTCGGACCTGGATGTCCAAACCCTGAGTGCCTGCACGTTGCTGTTAATTACAGATGAAGGACTCATGCATGCAGAGCTGCAAACACTGGAGAGCCAGTGAGCAGAGCAGTGGATGGTAGAGGTGCCCGAGCCCAGAGCAGGGAGGCTGAGCCCAGTGGGGTTCACGTCTCCCAGGCATCCGTGGACAGACCCAGAGGCTCAGAACCGAGGGAGTCATCCTCTGTCATCCCCCCGAAATCTACAGCCTCCTTTTTCTCTTGCACATTGATCTTGCCTGAAATATACCCCAGCCTCTCAGACCTCCTCCTCCTTCAAAACCAGGCATGGATCTGTGCGTCAGGGGACGATTATCCCCTTGGTAATGCCGTCCTCCGGGTCCCTTCCCTCAATGTTTCAAAGGTCTTTCTATTTTGGAGCGCCATGCTCCTTTGCAAAGCTAGCCAATCGGTCCAGCACTACTGACCTGAAATGAAGAAGGAATCTGGCCATTCCGTGGGGCACTCTACAGCCCAGAAATGGCCTCACCACAGTCTGTGTCTTTTGCACAGCACCTCTTGACTGAGGGGGAAGCTTCGCATGACGGTGTGTGCGTGTGCATGTGTGTGTGTGCGGGATGAGAACTCTGTGTGTGGAAAGCGCAGAACAGGGGCATGCCTTTCAATCCCCAGGGTTGCAGGACCTGAGGAGAACCTAGCTCTGGTGGCCCAAAGCCACAAGACCCTCACCAGACACAGGAATCTCTAGAAACCTGACATCCGTGCTGGTCTGATGAGCTAGGAAGTCTTCCCACGGTCTTCGGTCTGTTCTGGTATTTGCTTCTGTGTTTCTCCACGTGTGCCATTAAGACAAAGAAAAGCCACCAAGAGCTTCGTGGGGGATGATCCTCAGAAGGGATTTTGGGAATGACAAGGTACGCTGGGTGACCCAGGAATAACCATGTGACCTAGAGATGAGCAGGTGTCCTGGGTGACCTGGGGAAAAGGAGGTGCCCTGGGTGACCTGGGGATGAGCACGTGCACCAGGTGACCTAGAGATGAGCAGGTGCTGGGTGACCTGGGAACCAGCAGGTGTGCTGGGTGACCTGGGGATGAGCAGGTGCACTGGGTGACCTGGGAACCAGCAGGTGTGCTAGGTGACCTGGGGATGAGCAGGTGCACTGGGTGACCTGGGGACCAGCAGGTGTGGTGGGTGACCTGGGGTTGAGCAGGTGCTGGGTGACCTGGGGACCAGAAGGTGTCCTGGGTGACCTGGAGATGAGCAGGTGCTGGGTGACCTGGGAATGAGAATGACCGTGTGTGCTGGGTGACATTACAAATCCACCAGGTTTCCTGCTCCAGGCTTCTCTCTTTCCACAAGCTAGCGGACTGTTGAGGGGGAGAGAGGCAGGAACTTAAAGATTTGGTGATGTCCTTAGCAAGCTCTTGGCAAGGGACCATGTCTCAATCACCTGTATTTTCTTAGGGCTTTTACTTTCTTATCTTATTGTGGAGAAACCATAATCCTCTTTCTAACTTATACTAAGTGTGTTCCCCTTCATTTCTCTCTGTTTCTTCTTTCTTCTACACACACACAGTGATGCACACAGACCATTGTATTTTACTGATTCCTGTTTCTTGTTTGTTTTTGTTTTTTTTTTCCTTCAGCCTTACATCCTTATTACCTAGAGCCTGGTATATACAAAAGGTGCTGAATAAATACCCATAGCATGGAAGGATCAGTGAATGAATGAGTAGTTGCGGTCCCGAACTTGGATTAGAATTCTTTCTCCACCATTCCCTGTGCTCGTGACCTCAAGAAAAGGGCTGGAACATCCCATGTGTCTGTTTCTTCACCTACCAGACAGTGACAATGTTACCCCATGGGACCCTTGTGCAGTACAGACGGAGAATGGAGCCTGCCCCCTCGAAAACACACCGCAGCAGGCAAACATGCCTTCTGTGGGTTCGGACGAATGTATAATGATGTGTATTCAGGATTATGGGATTGTACAGAATAGTAGGGCAGGGAAAAGACTGTGTGATACAATGATGGGTACCTATCATTATATAAGTGTCTACACCTACAGAACATACACCACCAGCAGTGACCCTAAGATCAAGTATGGACATTGGTTAGTAACCATGCATCACCATTGGCTCATCCTTTGTAACAGGTGCACCAAATATCCCAAATGCACAAACTGTAAAGAGTAGAGGAAAATTGTGTGGGGGAGTAGCTGGGAACCCTCGGTACTACATGCTCAGTTTTTCCATAAATCTAAACCTTGACTAAAGAGAAAAAGCCGGCTAATTATGAAAAAGAGTAATTAGTGAATTCTGTGAGTGCCATGAAGGGTAGGAATGGGGACCTGCTCTGAGCTGGGGTCCTGGGTGGGGGGACACGATGTGTGAAGATACAAACAGGTGTTCCCAAGGCTGGAGGTCACAGATCAATTCTCCACCATGCCCTGGCACCTGCAGAATTGAATAAAACTCAGAATAAATAGCACGAATTGCCCACCCAGGCCACCCTGGGAGCTCCACAGATAGGAAATGACAGGTGTGTGACTGTACCAGTGGGACAGAGGGAGGCTTGCGGACGGAGAAGACATTGCCTTGCCCCCAGTGCAAAATGTGCATAAAGGGGATTTGGACTTTCAGCAAAGCCGCACAGGGGAGCTCTGGCACGGGGGAAGGATCCCCTGGTCATGCAGATGTAATTACAGTGGTGGCGGCCAGATGCCAGTGCCCCGTTGCACATGATCATTCCCATTTGCCAGAATCTGGGTTCCGGTGCTGGCCCCAAAACGCTGGCGTGTGGAGAGCCCGGAGGTGGGGAATTCACAGCAATAGCTATCACCTAAGGCACGCATCCCGCCCCCCTCCACGGCTCTGGGCCTCGTCATTTCTAATCTTTGAGACCCCGCCGCGAGGAGGAAATTAATACCGTTCCCTTGCCAAGACCCTGGAAGCCGGAGGATGTGCCCGGGTCCCACAGCTGGGTTCTGTCCTTCGTTGCCATCGTGAGTCTCTTAAACCCGCCCAAATTCTGTACCCAAATATTCGGCACATATTGAGAGAGCATGTGGTTTTCTCCTCCATGTTGAGAACTCTTTCCCAATTGTTGAAAGCGCTTGCCCAACTTTGCCTTCCTGGCATCAACCGAACTCGTGAGGGACGTTTAACGTTCTGTGTGCGTTCCGTGTGTTAAATTTTTATACGCTTTATAGGCAGGGGCAACTAGAAATTTGGGGGAGATATTCTGAGTCTGTGCAAACATCCTGTTTCTTCTGGCTCATCTTGACTTTCACTGGCGGGTCTGTGCCTTCACCTGCCTGGTGATTTTGTTTCTTTGTGGCGTCTTGCTTCTTTTGCAGTGATTTGTTTTCTGGGTATTTGTTTTTCCGACGAGATGCTTGACGTCTTTCTCGGTTCGGCGGTAGGCATTCTTCATGCTGGGATGAAGCCAATCCCACACTTGCCTGGGGAGGGTCTCCTATGAGCTGCCTGCATTGGCATTGAGATCAGGAAACACTGATGCCCACCTTTGGCTGGTTCTCCAACGCCCTCAGGGCAACATCTAGAGACCATGTTCTTAAAACCCTTATGGGTTTTGTTTTGACTCTTCCTTGGTTTCCAGCCAACTCGGTGCTTTAGGGCAATGTCTTTACCTCTCAAGAAACCAGCCAATGACCAATGACCACCATTACTGAGGAATGCCGCCAGTTAGCCCTGAACAATCCCACAACCACGCTGGAGCTAGTCCATGAAGGCTGGCACGTTTGCAACAAGGCGGGTGGATCTGCTCCTTTGTATTTACCCAAATGAGCTAACAACATCCATCTACACCATAACCTGCACACTGATGTGTATAGCAGGTTTATTGTGTCCAATGCAGGGCACACACAATGCCAACCAACCCATTGTTAGCTAGAGTCACCATGCTGGATGCTAAACCTTTGGAACTTACCATATCATTGAACGTTTGCACCTTTCGACCAGCATCTCCCCATTTCCCCCCTGCTCCCCCCAGTCCCTGGCAACAACTATTCTAGCCTCTGGTTCCATGAGTCTGGTTATTTCGGATCCCAAGTGCAAGTGATACTGTGCAATTATTTGTTCTCTGTCTGACTTATGTCACTTCACCTAACACCCTCCAGGTCCAGCCATGTTGTTGCAAATGGCGGGATTTCCTTCTTTCTCAAGAGACTGAATAATATTCCATCGTGTATACATACAGATTGGGGGTTTTGACGGACATTCGAGAGTTTAGAAGATCCCACTGGACTGAGGTCTGAGCTATAATCAAATACACACTATTTATATACAAATATACAGTATTTGTATACCAATGAGCATAAAGTCCCATTCTCTGACAAATGCTTTGTGGAATCCCATTTCATCCTGTACTTCCTATACTATTTGCCCCCAACACTTTTCAAAATTCAAACTACATCCTTAAGAAAAATGTGAAATGCACAGATGTATCATCAGGACCACGAATTTCTGGAGAAACAGGTAGAAAGTGTGGACAGAGCCACCGCATCTGCTGGCCTCCTGGTGGAGAGAACACAGCAGTATGGAAAGTGTGGCTGACAGGAACCACACACAAACCCACGTGGCTGCCTCCCCCTACCACCCCCCCCCACACACACACACACCGGCCTCAGCAACAATCCAGGGACCTGCAGTGACTTAGATTCGGAATCTGATACGGTGCCATGTTTCGTCCACTGGCAAGTGACAAATAACATCTTCTGGAAATGGGAGGGGTGATGAGTGGGTGTTTCCGATGAGGGTGTCTACGTGTCAGGGATGATGCTGGAATCATCCTCCCATCGAATGGCAAATAAAATGTGCAATAGCTCGGTCATTATCGCAGGATGAGATGGGGCCTGCTGGGCGAATGAGGCAGGGGAGGGCCTGGGGGCACAGCCAGGACAGCACAGGTCATGACAAAAGCCTGTGGTTATGATTACAGCCCTGCCATGCCAGCCCCATCCACCCTATTCTTGCATCTGTCTGCCATGTTTTCTGGCACCAGTCATCTCCACTAGGTTCCCAACACCACGTGGGTGTTTGGGGCAAATAATCCACAGTCTCTGCCCTCAAAGAATTGAAGGCTTTGGGGGATAGCAAAGGACAAGGAGACCAGGAATATGTGTATCTTCCTGTGAATGAGACAAAGTAAGATTTCAGAGCAAAAACAACCACATTTCACAAAGAAAGCACTTTGATCCTTACCCAAGATCCCTCTCTAAAACTTGACTTTGCTGAATGAATGAGTGAATGAACGAATAAATGAATGAGTCCAGATAGATGGAGCAAGGGTTTAAATAAAAGTGGTTTGCCAAGATCTGGGAAGAAAATGATACGCGAAATTTGCCATCACCAAAGCAGAACAACATGGCACCCCTGTGTGTGTAACAAGTCAGAATGGAGAGCACTGGGTGATGGATGGAAGTGTTCAATCACTAGATTGCACCCCTGAAACTAATATCACACGGGATGTTAACTATAGTGCAATTAAAATGAAAAACTTGATAAAAAAAAAAACACATTCTAAATGGGAAAAAAAAAAGTCAGAAAGGAAATTCAGATGAGAAATCCACATCCTGACTGGAGAGAAGAGAATATGTGTAGACAGTGCTTTGAATGTGCACGCTGAAGCTGGGAGTAAAGCGGGAGCTAACTGGGTCAGGGTGCTTATTGAAGATAAAGTGGAATTGTGTGTTGGTGTTTGAACTTCCCCTTAGAAGGATGAGCACATCTACCTGTGGTGTGAGTGGACACCTGCCGGATGTCCTTTTGAGCTGTATAAATAGTGCGCACCTGTTCATACACACATATTGAAGACATATCCTATACTACACGTTGTTCTAGGGTCTAGAGGCAGGTGTGTGAATAAAGATGATCATATCAGCCATGTCGTTGGGGAGGCCAACCTGGGAACATGCAATTTGAATGTGTTTTTAGAAAGATGCCCCTGAATGGCCTCTCAGCTGGAGGCTTAGAGGACACAGGACCAAGGAACCACCTTGGAAGGTACTGGAATGGTCCAAAGCATTGGTGGCACAGATAAAAAGGTACTCGCTGAGACAGCAGCACCCTGATGACATGCCGAAAGAGGAATGTCGACTTGAGATGCCTTTAGGATGCAGAATCTATAGTTCATGAGAAGAAATTAGTGATGCAAGGGAGACCTCCACAACCCCACATGAGGCACTTAGGGGGACAGTAGGTTCCATTGGCTAAGATCGGAACACCAGAGGGGAACTAGATTTGGAAGGTGAGGCAGATGACCATCTCAAGGCAAACTGTAGAAATAAGCACGTATGATGTTTCTTCTGGGGCCAGGAGAAGACCCAAAAGGGTCAGTTGGTTTTGCGTGCAGTGAGTTCCAGGGATAACGTGGGCACACGGGGTTTGGGACGTAATGGCAACCACGGATGTGAGCATGTGGGCAATGAAAAGGTAACAGGACCAGACCCAGGAGCCAGGGACCAGAGTGCCAGGCGTGGAAAAATGATCAAGACAGAGCTTGCCAGCGCCAAAAACATGAAAACATAGAGTCACCTTATGACCCACCCATTCCACTCGTGAATATATACCCGCCCCCAAAACGGAATAGGTGTAGGAAATAAAACTCCCACACCCGTGTTCATAGCAGGATTATTCACGACAGCCAAAAGGTGGAGACAACTCAAATGCCCACGGATGAATGAACAGAGAAACAGAACGTGGTCTAGCCGTACCGCGGAATATTACTCAGGCGTGAAAAGGAATGACACCCTAGCCCATGTTACAGTGTGGACGGACCTTGAAAGCCCTAAGTAAAAGAAGCCAGACACAGAAGACCACACATTGCATGGCTGCATTTATACGCAAGAGCTAGAATAAGGAAATCCACAGAGAGGAAAACAGTACTGGTGTCCAGGGGTCGGAGGGAGGCGGGTGGGGAAGGATACTTGATGGGTGCAGCATTTCCATTTGGGGTCATGCTCTGGCACAACAGGTGGTCCTTGCACAACATGGTGCACGTGCTCAACTGAACACTTTGATTTTTTTTTTTTTTTTTATGTTATGCACATTTCACACCAAGATAGAAAAAGAGAAGGAACAGAATGGCTGGAGTGGGTGGACGGGGATCGGCAACCATAAGAGTGACTAAGCTTTAAAGTAAGAATCACCAACATGGGGGCCCCTGGGTGGCTCAGTCAGCTGAGCCTCTGGCTCTTGGTTTTGGCTCAGGTCATGATCTCAAGGTCGTGAGATGGAGCCCCGCATCAGGCTCTGCGCTCAGCATGGAGTCGGCTTGAGGTTCCTTCTCCCTCTCCCTCTGCGCCTCCCCACCTCCCCCACAACTCACGCTCTTTCTCTAAACAAATATATAAATAAAATCTTAAAAAAAGAAAGTACCACCAACGCCACAAGGGGGTTAAGAAGATGCAGACCGGTGCTCTTTGTATTTAGGGATGGCGACATGGTTCACCCGGGTGCATGCCATGCCCTGTGGAGGCAGGAGCCGGTGTGAGAGGCACGCATGGGACAGGAGGAGCAAGGACAGTGATGGCAGGGAAAGGATGGCCTACAGGGGTGACGCGTTCATTTCAGAAAGCGCAGAACTAGACCATGTGTACAGTTAAGGAAGAGTCCTTTGGGTGACGCACCATCCAACTCTGCAGTCACTGGCCCCAGGGATGGGCATCTAGGGCCCCTCCGGGAAGATCAATGAGTACGCATCTCCACCCCACACTGCCATGATCCACCCCCAGGGAGATTTTCAGGTTTGAGTCCGTTGCTCGTACAAGTGACTTGGCTCCAGGGAACTATGATCTGAATATTGCAGGAACACACAGGAAGACACGGCCAATTGCACCAGCCATGTCAGAGAAGGCTTCATGGAGCGGTGGCATCTCTGTCGGGACATTTAGTGACTTCCCCGTGGCTGCTTGCCATCACAGGGTGCCACAGATCAGAGGGCGTAAGACAAGAGACGTGTCCTGTCCTGGTTCTGGAGGCCGTAGATGGGCCGTCCTGGTGTGGGCGGGGGTGGTTCCTCCTAGAGGCTCACGGAGGGTGTTCTATGTGTGTCTTTAGCAAGCATCTAGTGTTTGCCAGCCGTTGCTGGTGGTCCTCGGCTTGGGGACACCACACCCCATCTGTGCTTCCAGGTCCACATCACATCCCCTGTGCACCTGTGTGTTCACTCGGACTTCTCTCTGTTGGTCTCTATCTTGGTCCCTTCTCTCCATCTTATAAGGACATCAGTCATATTGGACTCGAGCCCACCCTCGTGATGTCACCTTGACGCGATCATATGCAAAGACCCTATTTCTAAATAGGGTCACATTCGCGGAGCCTGGGGTTTAGGACTTCAGGATTATTTTGGAAAGAGACAGGGACTCAATTCAACCCACAGCAGGGTGGAAGGCGTACGAAGAATCTGGACAGTAGACAAGTGGAGGAAAGGCATTTCACCACCAAGGAACAAAGTCAGTTTGTTGTGCCAGGGGAAGAGATGCAGCGCAGCGTCGGATACCTGAGGGAGAGGGACAGGAGCAAGCGAGTGCTGGACGAGTGATGTGGGAGCCATGAGAAATCTGCAGACCCCAACCTGGCTTCTTGTTTACTACTGTATGAGGAGTCCCTCCCATGGTGTAAAAGCCTGGCTCCTTCTCTACCCTGTTGCTCCCATGGATTTATTGTGGTTTTCAGCCGGCTTGCTTAACGGCCTCTGACCATCTGGTAGTGATCAACCCGCAAGGATGGAGTCGTTATTAAAGCTGGCAGGACTATTATGTGCGGCGTTGTCTTTTGAGCTCTGCTTTGTTTATAGGTGTGGGGCCCCGTAAGGGTCATACCCTGACAATCCAGAAAAGAAAATCTGGGAAATAGTCAGGTGAGCCATGGGGGGCAGAGGAGGCGGGAAGCAAACAAAGTCACGGAGGCATAGGCAGGCCCAGGCAGTGCGCTGAGGGATGCAGAGCTCACCTCTGTGTTGCCATACCTTCCCGGGTGATGAGGTGGATCTTTTCCCTCTTTCCCCTTCCTGGTCCCTGGTATATGCCAGGTTCTCAGTAGCCGGGGACTCATTGGAGGAACACTATTAGAATGGAAAGTTTCCAAGAATGAAAGTGAAGATCGGGCTTCAAGAATGCCGGTAAACACAACACTAATAGATACATCGCGAAGACCATTCACAATAAGTATGGACATATCAGCTGATTAAAAGGAAAAAAATTACTGATCATCAGGGAAATAGAAATCAAAACCACAATGAGATATCTCATACCCGTCAGAATGGCTAAAATTAACCACACACGAAACAACAGGTGATGGCAAGGATGCGGAGAAAGGGGAGCCCTCCTACACTGTTGGTGGGAATGCAAGCTGGTGCAGCCACTCTGGAAAACAGTATGGAGGCTCCTCAGAAAGTTAAAAATAGATCTACCCTACAACCCAGCAATTGCACTAGTAGGCATTTACCCAAAGGATACAAACACAGTGATTTGAAGGGGTACGTGCACCCCAATGTTCATAGCAGCAATGTCCACAATAGCCAAAGTGTGGAAGGAGCCCAGATGCCCTTCCACAGAAGAATGGATCAGGAAGATGTGGTCCATAGATACAGTGGAAGATTACTCAGCCGTCAGAAAGGATGAATACCCACCATTTGCATCGACATGGATGGGACTGGAGGGGATTATGCTAAGTGATATAAGTCAATCAGAGAAAGACAGATACCATACGATCTCACTCATATGTGGAATTTAAAAAACAAAACAAATGAGCAAAGAGAAAAAAGAGACATACCAAGAAACGGACTCTTGACTCTGGAGAACACACTGATGGTTGCCAGAGGGGAGGTGGGTGGGGGTGATGGGGATTAAGGAGGGCACTTACCATGATGAGCATTGAGTAATATATAGAATTGTTGAACCACTCTATTGTACATCTGAAACTAATACTACACTGTTGTTAACTATCTGGAATTTAAATAAAAACTTAAAAAAAAAAGAATAAAAAATATTACCTTCATCTCCTGGGTAGCCCAGAAGTCACCATCCTAACTTGTCTGATGGCTGAATTTCCATTATTGTGCAAAGAAACAGTGGGCTCGGAGGACTCTATCCACCGACAGATTTACCTAGGAGAGAGTAACGTTGGAACGGATCTTTTCACAAGCCAGAATACATCACTCTAAGATAGGGTTTATCATGTATGCAAATGTGAATTGACAGTTTTAATGTTGAGTAGAATTCTTTGCTTAAAAAAAAAAAAGTCTCCTTTTCATAAAAGGGATTGACGATGCATTTCACAGGTGTTGACCCTCACCTGCCGACAGAGAAAGGGATGGCTCTATGCAGGGACATGGGCCCCGGGGGTCGGCGCAGTAACCAAGGGCGGGGGTGTTTGTAAGTGGGGCTTCCTATTCCTCATCTGGAAGTCAGAGGGCTCTGCAAATGGTCTCCAAAGCCTCCCCCATTCTTATATTTCAGGTTTCCATGAATTCTCCATGTTTTTGTGAGTTGGTGCCACCGCCCAAAGCCCAGAGTGAGTCCTCCTGGCCACCAGATGGGGCTCTGCAGACAGGATTTTCTCTCTCTCAGGCTAATTTGGGCTTATTTCCCATGTTATTCATAAATCTTTTCTTAATACCTCTAATTCATCTTTGTCTTTCCATTTTGAGTGACTGGTTCTGCTGTTCCTTCAAAGGGGTGCACCGTGGGGGTTTCATTTTTCTTCTTTTCTCGTCCAAAAAGCCCCTCTACTCCCTAAAACATCAGCTTTCACAGGGTCTAATGGGTGCTCCAAAACATTTCCTGCACGGATTCCTTGTCTCTCTCTAACTGTTCTAGGATGTTTCTGTTAGGTGTCTTAACTTTCTCAAAATTTCATCATCCCCCAAATCAGGGTTGATATCTGTATGTGTGCCCTGGCCCCGGGGCAGCTTTAATCAAGTACCCCAAACTTGGCGCTTAAACTACGGAAGTGTATCCCCTCTGCAAGCTGTGGAGGCCAGAAGTTTGAGATCCAGGTGGGGCAGGGCTGCTGAGATCCGGGCGGGGATCCAGGCCATGCTCTTTCCTGAGGGTCCAGGGGAGGGTCCTTCCCGCCTCTTCAGTTTCTGGGGCTCCAGGTGTCCCTGGGCTTGTGGCCACGTGCCGCCCATCTCTGCCTCCATCCTCACGTGGCTCCTTCTCTGTGTCTGTCTCTTACAAGGACACCTGTCATTGGCCACCCTCATCCAGGACAACCTCTTCTCAGATCTTTCACTTAATCCCATCTTCAAAGACCATATTCCTAAATAAGACCCTGTTCTCAGGTTCCTGAAGGTCAGGATGTGGATCTGTCTTTCTGGGGGGCCACTATTCACCCCACTACAACATTAAACATATGTTGCCACTTCTTGGACATGGGCACTGGGCCCTCAGAGCGGGGTCTAGCCCTATTGCCGGAGGTAGTCTTCTGGTTTTTGGGTCTTTGTCTTTTCCTCCATTCCCTGTACCCTGTCCTCACCCTTTCTATGGTCTCACCTGTGCTGGTCCCCACTGCTCGAAGCCAGAACCGTGCCTCAGTTTCCTACCTGCTTTGTGGGACTCCTAAGACCCTCCCCTCTGAGGTTCTTTTCCTACCTGACTGACTGGGTTTTCCACTGCTTTCTAACACTTCTATTTTTGTAAACTAAGTGGTTTTGTTTTTTGTTTGTTTGTCTTTAATACGTGTGCCTTGATAAATTGCACAATGCCGCCACCACCTCCTACCTCCTGCAGAGTTCCGAATCTCGGTCAATAGACAGCAATGTGAACAAAATAGAGGGATAAAAGAAGTGTTTCACTTCAGGGTCTCAAAAGCCTGCAGTGACATTTATATTCAGCAGTGGGGATAATGCAGGTCAGCCGAGGCACGGGCAGGTGATCCTATTGTCACTGTGTGAGCCAGTCTAGACTGAAGCATTGTCTGAGTAGATAAAGGTCACTCACCCCGGCCACAGAAGTGCTCGGCCTCAGTGTCAGAGTTCATTGAGAACAAAACAAAACAAAAGAGCAAAAAACAAACAATCCCCCACCTGCTATTCTGTATATTCAGATAAACGTGGTTCCTATCAGGTCATTGAGAACAAAACAAAAGAGCAAAAAAAGAAACAAACAAACACCTGGTGTTTGTATATTCAGATACCCTGGTTCCCATCAGGTCTAACCCTAAAATTTTCTTAGGGGCCAAATCAGAAAACTATATAAAAACCCAATACTTTAAAAAAAACAAACCTTCATTGACTCCTACAACTGGGAAGAAAACACCACAGTCTGTTCATGAACTTCATCATCAGTCAGTTGTTTAACAAAAACGTATTTATCCCCTTGCACTTGATGGATATTACAAGAGACCGACAAAGATAGAAATTCTATCCCTGGTTAAAGAGGTTCACAGCCATGACAGGATCATGCAATTCCTTCTTCCATTTCAAATCAATGCGATTGAAATCGTTTAAGGTCTTTGGTTCAGATAGCTGTTCACATTCCAAGGAAGTTTGTCAACCTGTGAATTCATTACGGTCTTATTTCGCAGCGTTACACAAATACGAAATAAATACCCTCACGTGCTTTCACTTTTTGACAGTGGAATGCAATCATAATTACAAATGCAGAATAACACCAGTGACTTTTTTCCTGGCAACTGCACGTATAATGATTTGGGACCTATTAAAGGAACAATGTAGTATAGTGAGAAAAATCCTACGTCAAGGCGAAATCACATAGCACTTCTTTATATATTATGGGAAAGACTCAGAGGACTGGCAATATTCTTATACTTGATGAGATGAGAGCCTAAGCTCAAAACCGGGGTTCTGTGTTCGTTTCTACAGGGAAGGATATTTCTTCGATCCGCTGTGCTCTTAAATTGTCACTGTGGATCACTGTCTTTCCAGAATTTCTGGGTGCAGAGCATACAGCAGAGCAGAAGTCAAGCCGTATTAGCAAACATGCTCATTTTCCAGAGGGACTTTCCTGTGGGCAGATAGGGGTGAGGTGCCCTTCTCCTTATTGTGCCTGCTCATATTATTTCATTCCCGATTTTGATGCCCCCATTTGACGGTGCACGGCGGCAGGACTGACATGTCAGGCTCTACCTCACCATTAATGCTCAGCATCTGTGCTGTAGCTACCCTACAGATGTTTTCCTGATGTCTTTCCTGCCGAGAAAATACCCATGCAGCTTTGCTCCTCCAAAGGGAATTGAGAAGCAAGGGGTTGAGGCGGGCAATGCCGGAGGACTTGTCCCTTTTAAAAAAGTTGTACCTGCCCCTCCCCGCCTCCTATCTTCATGCTATGCTCATTTCCATCAAAAGCAAGCCAAGTGGAAAATGCCTTCCCCTCTGTACAGTTCACAGAGACGTGTCAAGACCTGCAACTGACTTTTCCAGCTTTACTCAAGGTTGTGAGGGAGAAAGGAACGGATGAGTCACTCCTTCCGAGGACAGCAAGCAAGCTATCAACTGGGGATCTGACCCTTTGAGACAAAGGAAGTAGGCGTTGGGCGAAACCCGCAAGATCCGATCTGAGCAAATCCAGTCCTTGTCTGAAACACGGCCAAGTGGACAGCCGCCATTAAAATAAAGCAAAAGATGATCTTGACAAGATGAACCCAGGAAACCACAGTTTATGGGATCGCCGCAGATAAGGAGAGAGGGTTAAGGTTTCTCGGAGGCATGACTTTTGTACCAAGTTGGGAAACCACAGAGCCCCACGGGGGACCACTCCTTGCAAGTCTGTCACTGAGGTGCAGAAAAGAGCTCACACTCAGATACCTTAAGTCTCTAAATTTGCATGAACGATGAGATTAAACTTGCAGGCTTTCTAACTGTGGGGAGGCGATGCTGACAGCTCAAAGTATGGGTTTTCACAGCCCCGGTGTTGTGCCTTATTTTTGCTTCTCGGGAACAAGAAATAGGCGTGCATAAATTAACCCGAAGAGATATTGCAGCCAATAATTAGCCACACTTGCAGTGAAAAGTATGGGGTTGGTAGCGTGAGTCACAGAATATACAATTTTCTCTTGATCTGGAGCAGAAAATACACTGCATTCAGATTGCTCCTGTGCCAATCATAGCAAGAACCAAATCTACCCCAAAAAAAATTTTTTTTAATGAGAAAACCCCCTCAAAAAAAACAAAAACAAACTCAGAACCAAAACAACAGGCACCGTGTGTTGATTAGAAATCCAGATGCGTGTATGTCTTCATGGCCACCAGGGTTTGGGGTCTCTGGGTAACTAGCAATGAGACCCCTCACTTCCTGTCAGACCCTTCACTTCCTGTCTCTCTATTCATATAAATGACCCACAGTGTGCGTTTGAAATTCCTTAAATTAACCTCACTTTTTCAGGTGCACTATTCTTGTGATGTAGTGACTGATGCTATTTGCTTCACCAGTGTTCATATTCTTTTTTTTTTTTTCAGAAAAAAATTTTTTTTTTAAGTAGGCTCCACATGGGGGCTTGGACTCATGACCCTGACATCAAGACCAGAGCTGAAATCAAGGGTCAGACGCTCAACCGACTGGGCCACCAAAGCACCCCTCAATGTTCATATTCTTTGCAGTGATATTTCTGTAAGTTGGAAGAACTCTTTTCCCGTGATATTTAAATAGAATTTTAAATGATTCTTTTGAAGCTCTCACAAATCATTTGGAGGCATTTCTCCTTGCCCCAAGCTCTGAATAATATCAATACCTTGAGGGATCCTTGAAGGTTTCAGAGAACTTAATTAAGCATTCTATGAGCTGGAGCATTTTTATGCAGAGGTAGATCTTTCCAAATTTCATCATTGAAACTGATTTAGGGACATTTACTTTGCTTTGCTAAATTTTGGTAGTGCGTGCTTTTCCTGGAATTGTTCCTTTAATTCTGGTTTCCAGAGGCATTTGCATAGACCATCGCAAATCAACTTGATTTTCATGATTAGTGCACCATTTCCAAGTCTGTTTTGGGTACGTGCACTTTGTCCTTCTTTTCAAATTGCTTTCCAGGGTTTATGTGAATTTTTTGTTTCCAGAAAACTAAGTCTCTGCTATATTGCACACACTTCTTTTTTTTTTTTTAAGACTTTATTTATTTATTTGGAGCACAGAGAGAGAGAGAGAGAGAGAGAGAGAGAGCACAGAGGGAGAGGGAGAAGCAGATTCCCCGCCGAGCAGGGAGCCCGATGCGGGGCTTGATCCCAGGACCCTGAGAAGGCAGATGCTTAACCAACTGAGCCACTCAGGCACCCCTACTGCACACTTCTTAAAAAATATTTATTGGGCCTCTCTTTTAGACCACACAGTGTTCTAGAAGGTGGACATAAAGCAATGGACACAATAGCATCCACTTAGTGGATACTGATAGTGATACAGATGGTGAAATGTATCAGTGGGCAAGTACCGAAAATAAACGCGTGTCTGTGCATGTGTAGGAAATGCATAACATGTCCCGATGTGCACTACCAAATCTTGGTTAAACAGGTTGAAGAATTAACAGTGATAAAGAGTACATGACAAGGTAACATTTGAATGCAGGTGAGAGAGGGCAGAAGTAGCCAGTGTTGCTCATCTCTGGGCATCATAAATTCTAGGGGGGAGGGGGGCCTCCAGTGCAAAGGCCCTGAGGCAGACTGCAATCCCTGCACAGCAAGGAGGTCCAAGTGTCTGAAATGGAGGGGACAAACACCTAGCTTTTGTCCATGTCACTCAGACCCCTGTAAGGCTTTGGGAACAAGTTTAGATTTTATATTCCCAGTAAATGATCTATCATTTCTGCTCTTTATCTACATACTCATGTAGTAAATTCCTCCTTTACTAATTAAAAAAATCATTTTCTTGCTTTCTTGAAACTTAGGTTTCTCTTTAAAAATTCCTCAATCTGGTGCTCCATTCATTAGATAAAAACTAAATTCATTCCAAAACAGTCAACCCCCCTTGGCGCCCAGTGAGAGTAATTTTTGCCATATCCCCCAAATTTCTGAAATGGTATTCATTTCCATTTTTTTCCCTTACCCAAAGCCCTTTAAAAGAGAGTTTTAAAATGCCAGTCCCACAGTAGCTTCGTTTGTTAATTTCTTGTGATTAAACTCTAACTTCATGACATTATGGCCAAAAATATGGTTAATCATGTTTACACTGTTTGGATTAATGATGTTTTGATTTTGAGCTAATATATGGTTTAAAAAAAACATAATGTGTATTTTAGGGATATGGATTTGATTATACAGCCATTAGATTTTCCTTCTGCTCTATAATTTAAATCCTTAATGTCTTTATTTTCTCCTTTGTCTTCTGCAATCTGTCATGCGTAAGTGTCTTAATATGAGTGAGTTTTATTTCTGGTCACAGGGAAGATGAGGTTATTTGACCCAACATGCCTACTGAAACAAATTGAATGTGCTGGATGAGCCTATCTTATTAAAAGCATCGCAGCACTGGTGGGATGGCACCGAATCATCCGCCACGGTCTCGAGGGAGGCAGGGATGCAGAGAAGTAATGGGAGCCTCGGAGCCACCTTTTCCCAGAGGGTAGTCAGCGACCTGGTCAAAATTAAACCTCATTTTTAATGTCTCCTCACATCTCCAGAAAGAGAAGACAAAGGCTTTATGTCCTTGTCAGGGTGAGAAGTCTAACGGGGGGGATTTTCCTGCCCTGAGTCACAATTCTGAGGTTCTACCCCAGCGATTCTCAAAGTGTGGTACAGGGAACCCTGGGGGGGGGGTTCCTTGAGTCAAAACTATTTTCATAGTAACTTGGAGATGACATTTATCTTTTTCATTCTCTTCCAAGTGTCCAGTGAACTTTTTGGGAGAAATGTGATGGGGATAGAAAGCAGAAGCATCTATGAGTGTGCAAAGGGATTGGCAAAAGTGTAAAACAAAGCTATTTTTATCACTAATATTATCACATTACTGAGACTGTAATACACAGAACATCTATATCCTATAGTGTAAGAATACAATAGATTCATCATATAATAAGACTATATGTTTTTCATACAGTGAGAATATAATATGCTTACCATAAAGCATGCATTACTTGTGTTAACAAGTAATGGTTTTATTATCACTACTTTTATTTTTTTAAGACTTTTTTTTTATTTATTTATGAGAAAATAGAGGGAAGAGCAGAGGGAGAGGGGCAAGCAGACTCTATGCCCAGCATGGAGCCCGACGCGGGGCTCAATCTCAGGACACTGAGGTCACAACCTGAGCCGAAATCAAGAGTCAGATGCTCAACTGACTGTGCCACCAGGTGCCCCATCATTACCTTTAAATATACCAATCAACAGATGGGTAAAAATCTTCTCAATTTTTTTAAGATTTTATTTTTAAGTATCTATACACCAAATGTGGGGCTTGAACTCAACCCCGAGGTCAGGAGTCACATGCTCTACCAACTGAGCCAGTGAGGGACCCCCCAAATCTTCTCAGTTTTAATTGCTAATGCAGTAAATATGAATTGATATAAATTACACAGACAAATTTGGGGTCGTCAATCATTGAGACTGTAAAGAGGTTCTAACACTAAGGGGTTGGAGAGACACTGACTATACTCTCAGTATAAGAGTGGACAAGATGCAAACTTGGGCTCCATGCTAATCTGCAGAAGAGAAACATTGGCACTAAGCTAATTAGGCAAAGGGAAGTTCCTGAGAATTTTTAAACAACCATGTACCCTCTTGCAGAGTATTAGGAGAAATTCACACCACTTAGCTAGCACTCCTCCCCCCAAAATCCCAAACTCTAAATTTAGTTTAAAATGTTCCTGAATTGATACTGTCCTATGGCACAGTGATGAAATTTGAAATATCAAAGATACAACAACTTCTACAGCAAAGGGACCTAACTATTCAGGATGAATAACATCATTAGATCATGCATTCAGGCTGAGTTTCAACCCCATAGAGACACCCAGAAGAACCAAACACATATCTTCTCTGGAGGAATGTCCCTTTCTTCTGGGCACAAGGAAAATGAGTCGTTCAAATGTAAAGCTCACTAAACCCATAAGGACTCAAGTCACTGTGAGCCAATTCCAGTGGGCATGACACAGGAACAGAGCAACAAGGATTTCAGAGGTCTGAATTATTGGCTACAAATGGTAGTGTGACCAACTCGAAGAAAGCAAAGCAAGCTTGATTTGAAAACTCACTTTTTCAAATTAAGCTCCAAGAAATGAAAAATACTAACAGTGACATTTGAAACTCACTGGATGGGGTTTAAAAGTAGATCAGACATAACCGAAGAGAGAATTAGTGAACTGGAGGGCTCAATGATCCAGAAGCCAGCACAGAGGGACATAGAAATTAAACACGTGAAAGAGATGTGAAGAATTGCTGAAGGTACAAGAAGAAGAGTTAATGAATGTCAGAAAGACAGAGAGAGAGTTGGATTCCTAAGCCAACAGGAATATCTGAAGAGATGATGGTTGAGAATCAACCAGAATTGAAAAGGCAGCAACCCACGTGAACAGGAAATAACATCAGTCTCAGGAAGACTAAAAATAAATGCACACATACACATCATATGAAACTTCAGAATACCAAAGACAAAAAAAATAGTCTATTAAAAGCAGCCAGAGAAGAACAAAAAATAACAAATTACAAAGGCTGGATGGTAAGGCTTACAACTGACGTCTACCAAGCAGTGAAAGCCAGAAATACAAGAAGACAGAAAAATAAAATAATTTAAGGGTTGAAAGAAATAGACCCCAGAGAAAATATTTCCCCAAAAATGGGGGCTGAAATCAACACAGTTGCAAAAAACAATACCCTGAGAACATTTTTACGAGTGGACCATCACAGAAGGAAAGTGTAAAGACTGTGCATTAAGAAAATTGAAACTAACCCGAGTTGGAACCTGTGAGAATACAAGGGGTGAAGAAATCAGAAACACTGAATGCATAACACAGTATTACTCATGTCTTGTGAAGGTGGAACATCTGGTCATAAAATGAGGAGCCGCGTCTGAAATTAGTGCTTACCAAAGAAAACTTTCCATGGAAAAAGATTAAAAGTAATTTTCAGGGTGTACAAACCTTACACAAGTGATGTCATACTTGATATTATCATTGTGTTAAGGGTTGATAAAATCGATATATCCTACCCTAGGGGTCATATAAATAGTGATCTTCTAGGACCACATAGCTCCATCTTGGTGCAGGCTCTGCTGGGATGCTTGGGAATGAAATGTGGAGGGTGTCTTAATGGATATCATCTACACTGAAACAGAAATGCCAGGAGGAGTCTTGCAGCAAGTGGGCATCCCTCAGAGCCCTGCTCAGCAGCCTTTCTGCTGCACCTGGCGCGCGCGCGTGCGCGCGTGCACACACACACACACACACACACACACACACACGCAGCCTGTAGGCAGAATGTTCCACTTATTGTTGACCTAGCGATTGACTTGTTAAACCCAGCATATTTCATTTCCTTTCAGATCGGCAGCAGGCTGCCAGTCAATGCTGAAAGCCACCTGGTGGAAAGGTGATGGGGAGATGGACACAAAGGTGTATATGATAAAGCACAAATATTGGTTGCAAAGAATGGGGCTTTGGAAGTGAAGCATGGCATTCTACCTGTCACATCAGACAATTCTACACGATAGCTTCCTTCTGTTCATCTTTCTTTGTGGGAGGAAATATTCTATTCTGAGTATTCCCTCTGTTGGCTCACTCGTTGGTTTGTTTATTAAAAGAATGAATAGCAATGAGAGACCAATGTCATTGATCTGCCCTTATATATGACATGCTTATAGCTCAGTTACTTTAAAAAAAAAAAAAACTACAACGCTTTTTTTTTTTTTTTAACTTGGGCAATACAGCCTGAAGGTCTAACCTCACTTCACAATGTCAGCTTTATTCAACTCACACTACCATCTGTACAAGGAGCACAAGAATCCCCATGTCACAACAGCAGGTGCTCAGACACATGGAACCCAGCCCCAAGTCTCAACACTTACAAGGTTCAATTTATGGGAGTTAATTTTGTACATTCCTTGAATCACTTCTGATCACCCAGGATAATCGTATCTGAAAAGATGCAAAATGTTCAACTTCCTTCTTTGAAAACCTAATTTTAAAGGACATTCAACAACTGCTGTTGAACAAAGCGTTTCTCAGCAGAAGTATCTTTCCATGGTGATTTTCACATCAATTTATACAGTCTCATTTCATACAGATGAATATCTTCCTGGTTAAATCTTTGGGGGAAAGATATGAACTGATGGAGTAATACATAAAAGTGGATGACTCCTGAATTTGATTGGCTTTCACTTCTTTGGAAAATCATAGTTAAGTCATCACCACTTTATATATTCAACCAATATTTACTGGATGCTGATGCCATGTCAGCCAAGAAGAGCAGAGACAAGTAATACCTCTCTCTCTCTCTCTCACGCCCTGCCACACACATTCAATAATAGTGTTCAGTTATTGGTCTGTGGTCATCAAGGGATGCCCAGTGGCACTCAAAAAAATGTTAGCTTTTGAAACACAATTCCATTCCTCACAAAATCCATAGCCCAAACTCTGGGAGAAGCATTTCGATATTTGCCTTAAACTGTGTTTATTCAGACCAAAAGAGATCTTACATGAAAACTTAAAGCTGAAGTGTGCATGATCTATTTTTTTGATATGTGCCTCATAGCTTAGGATAAAGTGTCCTCATCACCACCACCACCACCATCATCACCATCACATGATCATCACCATCATCATTGCCATCATTATCATCACTACCATTACCAGCTGCCATTTTGGGCTTCTGGAAGAACAATCTGACCCCAAAGGACCTTCTCCCTCTCTACTTTATCCCAGGAAGAGAGTGGTCTGACTGATTTTTTCCTTCGAGCTGTGGAGCATCCTTGGTGGCCTAGAAACAGCTCAAAGTGATGATCGAACTTCCTTGTGAGACACCATCTAAGTGGCCTGTTGACAAATCGGTCTGGTCTGAGCATCCTAAATGATTTCCAGTGTAGTTTCTGTTCTTGTACACTCATTTGTTGCCCTGTCACTTCCCATAGTTCCTTGGGAATAAATTAATGAAAACTGAACTGAATGTTGTCTTTTTCTCTCCTTTAACTTCCCTGCAACAAGTATTTTTTTTTTCTCTGTGGGAACTCACTGTCCTGAACAAGTGTAGGCACAGAAATCCTCATTTTGTTACTTCGCCCTTCTGGGAAAAATAGCCGGAGTAAGGATGAGCCATCTCTGGTTATGGCCATCTGGATACTAAAATACTCACTTGGCTCCATCACCTAATTTTGAAACAGTGGCTTGAGATGTATGGTGTGCATCTGTGAGAGTAAACTTAGATATGTCAGAGAAGGGATCCAAAAAACCTATGCTTGGAAAATACACTAGGAAAGAATTGGAGGAGAAAAATTAAAACAATGGTATTTATTTAGATCAGATGTGGTTGTATCTGACCAGACCAAAGGCACAAGTCTTCTTATGGCCACAGCTCATGCCACACCTGAGTCCCATGGAGGAGCCACAGAAAATGAAGGGTGCCAAATTAGCTGTTTACATCTGAGCTTCTGTGGCTGACAGTTGCATTTTGGCCCCATTTAGTGAGACCTGGTAGTGTACTCTTAGCAAAGTTAGGGCTGGAGATCCAAACCTTAGTATATCTGGGAGGACAGTCCACCTAGTGCTGTGCATCAACCAGGCTTGCCTGCAACCCCACAGTTTCAAATAATTGTTCAAGCAGATGAATGGCATCAGGCTGCCAAGATGAAGTGACAAAGCATCCAGGGGGATGGAGCCTGGTGAGGGAAAGGCAGGCAGGAAAACTCTGGAAATTGAGGCAGGGAGACTTTTGTCATTGGATGAGCCATCAATCTATCCATCTACCCATCCATCCACTCATCTCTCCAATCATCCACCCAACCATCTACCCACCCATCCATCCATCTATCTATCCAGCCATCCACCTATCCAACTCTCTACCCATTTACACATCCACGTATTCATCCAGCCACCCAGCATCCAACCAGCCATCCATCCATCAATCCATCATCTGTTTCCTCATGCTTGCATTCATGCATTCATGCATCCATTTAACATGCATGCATGATATGTGAAGAACTTCTCCAGCCTTGGGGACACAAAGAAGGCATAAAGATATGGTCCAGTTAACAGAACTCCAGATTCCCAGTCAGGGTTGAGGCTCCAGGAAGAAAGAACATGGACACAGGAGGAAGGGCTCAGTATTTGGGCTCAGTAATTCGGAGGCAGCAATCTCTTACTTTAGAAGACCGATTGACTACAAAGGGCATGGTGGACGATGACGTAGGGTCCAAGTCAGCATCTAGAGATCAGCACCAAAGTGCTCCCTAATCAGGCAGCCTACTGAGAAAAGGAACATAATTCTACCCTCTCCATGAAGGTGCTGCTACAAGAAGGGCTTTCTCTGTGGTCTGCTTTAAAGCTCCCTTGCTCAGGTCCAGATTGATCTGGGAACTGACATGGAAATGAGCCTCTTAGTTGAGATACTGGGAGGGGGCAGTGAAGGACTCCCTGGATGAAGTTAGAGGCTGGAATGAGGAAAACGAAACCCATGAGAAAAAGTTAAAGAGAAGGTGCAGAGGTGAAAAGAATCTGGAGCAGCGGTTGGAAAAGAGGTAGCATTTGCCCCGGTGAAGGGCAGAAAAGAATGTCCAAGACAAGGGCACTTGGGTGGCTTAGTCAGTTAAGCATCCAACTCTTGATTTTGGCTCAGGTCATGATCTCAGGGTCCTGGATCGAGCCCCAGGTTGGGCTGTGTGCTCAATGGGGAGTCTGCTTGAGGATTCTCTCTGTCTTCCTCTACCCCTCCCTCCACTCACTCACACATACTCTCTCTCTGTCTCAAATAAATAAATAAATCTTAAAAAAAAAGAATATCCAAGGCAGAGGGAATTCTGGAAGCCAGGGCGACTGTTATTTACGAGGGTCCTGTTTGCAGAACAACATGGAATCCAGGCCAGCTGCAGGACACATGGTGTGTCATGGAAGATGCATGGCTGGGGAAACTTGAGGAAGAGATGGACAGGTGGCCAAGGACTTTGGATTGTAGGCAATGAGACCCCGGTGGAGGCATGGGAAGTAGAAGGTCACTCTTCTGCATCCCCCGATTCCAGTGGGGCGAGAGTAGAAGTGGGGAAACCATTTAGGAGACCATTATAATTGGAAAGAACAGCTCACAGTAGGAGAGTGACAACAGAAAAACAAAGATGCCAAAGAGATTTTGGAAAAGTGAGCTAGGTACAGGAATGTGAAGTGCATGGAAGTTTCAAAAATCGCTCCCTCTGAAGGAGTAGTGGTGGGTGCTTATCATTTTTGTTCTCAGAAGAAACCACTGTGTTCCTAAAATAGGATAAACGGAAGATGTTTATTATGAAGATGTTTATCTTTTTGTAGAAGACGTGGGCAACGGGGGTGTGTGTCAATGGTATAATTAAAAGTACTGTGTGAACAAGAGAGGGAAGTTTTACTGAGAACATCAGGCATCCATAAAGATGTGCTCGTGGGAAATTCAGACTTTTAAAGGAAAGTGGCCCCCTCACAATTCAACTTTACAGACTGTAATAAAATCCTGGGGTTTGGCTACAGAAAGCAGTCAACTGTTTTCGACTAGATTAGTTTTAATTTAGTTAAGGCAAATATATTTTTTGAGAGAGAGACAGACAGACAGACAGACAGACAGAGGGGGAAAGGTAGGAGAGGGAGAGGATCTGAAGCAGACCCTGCGCTGAGAATGGAGCCTGACCGTGGGGCTCAATCCCAGGACCCTGAGATCATGACCCGAACTGAAAAAAATCAAGAGTCTGACGGTCAACTGACTTTGCCACCCAGGCGCCCCACAAATATATAATATTTTTTTTTAAAGTATCTCTTTAATATAATGTCCAAAAGCATGAGGCAAACTCAACCAGCAGAGGAAGCAAGGTGTGCAAAGTAATGGAGTTAACATGCAGGGACTTCAGCACACACATAGGTTCTGACTTCTACTGGAGGAAAAGACAACTTAAATTGGGATTTCCTCTGTTAGCATGGAATCTCCATGATGGAGCACCTTCTGAATCAACAGGGTAACCAATGACAACTGTCAGCCTTGACTACCATCAGAGTCAGAGTGCTGGGGACAAGGTGCCCGGCTTTCTTTGCCCATAAATAGTTAATTGGAAGGGAACGAGGAAGGCAAGTGGGTTCCTACAGATTGGTGACACTCTGGATAGGCTGAAAGAAGGAGAGAAATAGCCCCTGCAGTCTGTTCAGGATCATGTTTCAGATGGGGGCATCCGTGTGGCATCTTCCCGCTAAGAACTTGATGGTACCAGAAATAAGTCTGCCCGAGATTTAAGACTGATAAATCCACACTCACATCTTGCCAAATGGATGCGGCCAGCCATCTGTTGAATGCAAACCAAGAGCCTGTCTATAACTGTTTAACTGAAGAGTTGGGGAACACCCAACATTCCAATTAAGATGACCTGGCTCTGATCTCCTGGAGGCAGGCAGAAACGTGACTGGGATTTAATACGTGGGAATCCAGTTAATCATGTTATTCTGGGTATACAGAAAGGCTGTGTTAATTAGAAGAGAAACAATCAGCTTCCATCACGATTGCCCAGAATGTTCAGGGGAACAATGAAACTTTCAGAGGATGGATGTGAATAAACTGTACATATATGACTCAATATCCTCAGAGTCTCAAGTTAGTACATATATAATATGAAATGTATTATGATAGATATATGAGAGTACATATATAATATAAAATGTATTATGATAGAAAAGTACACCAGTGTAAGAATCAAATATATATATATATATACATACATATATATATATATATATATATATATATATATATAATTTGTACCTGTATGTAGGATATATTTCTATGGCTGAGTAGGCTAAGCATATTAATGCATGGGGTTAAACAGTCAACAGGTGTCTATACTGAGGGGCATCTCACAGCTCTAATATAGTAAATGTCCACTATGAACTCCTAAGGAGAGGAAGTCCAACAAGAAATGTCTCTTCAACATTTATGGGTGGAGTCTTGTGATATCTGCTGACCTTCTCTCTGATTTAGTGTTCTGTGGAATGTATTTTGGGACCTTCTAGCATAAGACATAGAAAGATGACACCCAAGGGCTGTCCCTTGGCAGTGTTCATCCGTCCCTGACTGTGGGGTGTATATGTGGGCCAAAGTATGCCCAACTTTGTAGCAGAGCCTGTCCTGATGCCCACCTAAGTCCCTTTCCCCTCCCCTCACTGTAATGGGAGTTTTAGGTAGACACACTATTCATGTGGCCAAGAAGAGGGAGAAGAACCCAAGTCTGGAGGAATCCTGGCATCTGGGAATAGAAAAGAGGAAGAACAGGAGGGAGAAATCAAGAGAACATGAGGCGGAGAAGAAGAAGGTGGTCCCAACACTGAGCAGAATCATGGAAGCCCAGAGTGGGAGCTGACAGAGGATGGGGAAGCCAATGGATAGAATGCCCAACAGAGAGGGGGCAGATACCACGAGGAAGCACATCCCGTGAGCGTTTGGACTTGCAAGCCTGTGAGTAGAAGCCATCCAGGGAAAGCTGTAAGAAATTGAGTTGAGGTTGGTGGTGACTATGAGGTTGACAAAGAAGAGGGCACTGTCTTCACTAGACAGCAGCCCTCAACTATACCTGTGGTTTGGATCTAGAGATTAAGAAGAAATTCTGACTCGTTAGAATGAACTCTGTCTCATAGCATGAATTTCCAAGGGAAGTCTTAAGTTTCATTTTCTGAGTGTTGTGTTGTTTTGAAAAAGTTAGACACTTTCTTCCAGCTGTGTCTTGAGTTTAATCCTGTGATGGAGCCACAGACTTTACCAAGAAGGCCCACGCACAGGAGCTTTTGCAAAAAAAAAAAAAAAAAAAAAAAGAATGGCAGGTGAAATTGCTTTGAGCTGCCAAAAACCTAACAAACAGCTCATTGTCAATTACTTGTCATGGGCTACTCGGTGCTTTGCAAAGTCTTATTTTAGCTTTTGGGAAAATCTACTTATCCCAAAATAAACGCCTGCAGTGGGTTGCTGTAGGAGAAATAGAGCCATGTCGTTCAATGGAAGACTGTGCAGGGGAATGATGCTGGTGTAAGTACACCTTCTAAATTACTTTAGAAAATACCAAAGGAGCTAAGCTACTGTGACCCTTCACAATGAAGACGAGCATACAGCACTCTTGCTCTTAGAAACTGCAAAAGGAATTAGGTTCATAAACGGTGTCAGGCACAACCAAATTGGAGGGTCCTCCTTGAGTATTAGGAATTGTGCTGGACTGACAGCATATAGCCATAGATTTGTTACTCCGGCAACAGAGAGTTGCATGCAACTCTGTATGAGACATCTGTTCTTATTGTCTTTTAGTTTATTTCTTTTTTTTTTTTAAAGATTTTATTTATTCATTTGAGATACAGAGAGAGAGAGCACACGTAGTAGGAGAGGCAGGGGGAGAGTTTATTTTATTTTAGTTTATTTCTTTAGTTTATTTAGTTTAGTTTATTTCTTAGAATGGCCTGTGCCATCCAGCAGAAAATGGAATCGGTGAGGTGAAAGTTTGTGACCATTGAACCTTTCCTGTTTTGGTCCAGGTTTGAGATTTTTAAGATGTAGATACAAACACTCAAATGACACCCTTGGATGTAGACATTTCATGAGATCATGTCCCAGCTAGAAATGCATATTTTATGCCAGCCGTGCCGCTAGTGATACTATTTTAAATCATTTTGGAAAAACGTCTCAAACTCTACAGTCTAATTCCCAAACTGATACATGGCCAAAAAGATCCATAGAGACCCAATGATGTGACAGATTTTTCTTCCTCATCCCATAGAATCATATAGCTGTCTACCCTTTTGGGGTGCTCTATTACATAAACATTTCTTTTCTTTTCCTGAGCATGTTGTAACTGGTTTTTCCAAGTCCTGAGGCCCCCATGAAAATGTTTATCTTTCTTCTTTCCAACTGTAAACTCTGAATCTCGTGGACACATTCCTAAAGGTGTATATCACTCCATCTCGACCAAGTTTTGTCATCGTGTCAGAAATAGATGATGAATGGCGCCTGGGTGGCTCAGTCATTAAGCGTCTGCCTTCGGCTCAGGTCATGGTCCCGGGGTCCTGGGATCGAGCCCCACGTTGGGCTCCCTGCTGGGAGGGGAGTCTGCTTCTCCCTCTTCCTCTGCCCCTTCCCTGCTTGTGCTCTCTCTCTCTATCAAATAAATGAATAAAATCTTTAAAAAAAGAAGAAAAAGAAAGAAAAAAGAAATAGATGATGATACACCTGCTGGGTTCTCATTAGTCACTTGGGGAAAGAGTAATCCCATGGTGTAAGCCGATAATCTCCAAAAGCCAGCCTGGCCCATCTCTTCATTGATTTTGGTAGACTTTCAATGACTCATTCAGAGTCCAGCAAAGCAAATAAGTATGGGTGAGGACATTTCATATTCTATTTTCCAGCATCCTGACAACAGAAAAACTACAGAACATTTCTGTGGACATATGGTTGCCTCCTCTTCTCCAACACCCAAGGTATTTCTCAAGAAACAGAGAATTTAGAATGTTCTATAGTGTTCTAAATGGACACCCCAACCTGAGCCATCTGAGAGAGTCTTATAAGCTTCCTATCTAAATATAAATAGGGAGGTTTGGTGATTCATCTCTCAAATTCTGTTTTGTGTGTTTAGGTGTCTCTTCTCTCCCCCATCACTGGGTGGCAGAGCAATGCCTTCCTAGCTGGATGGAATGAAGGCTTCCCATGGCAACCAGAAAACATCGGACTCACTCACCATCATCCAATAACCTCATGAGAAGGTGATCAATATCTGTCAGCCACAGAGTTCAGCTGCTGGGGCTGTTTAAGCGACCGAAGATGTCAGTCTCCACATAGCCAAGTCCTATCAGGAACCAGGGTGGAATGCGAAGTAGGTAAACATAACCCAATCTGACAGGAAACCATTGAGGAGGTTCAAAATTAAACTTGGACCATGCACAGAAAGAATTAATTCCTGGAGACCACTCGGCTGCCATCAGTAGCAGAAATTCATCACTAGGTGGGACACATCCTGCTCTGAGCATCTGCCAATTCATTGCCTCCGTGGACATTGTGTTTATTTAGCATTTTCCAAATGTGAGGAAGGTTACGTAAAAAGTACTAAGACCTCATCCTCCTTCTCCAGGAGCTGACATGTGTGAGTGAATAATAAAGTATCTATGGAAACAGAACACATGTATGGAGCCCCCAACAGAAGTGTAAGAAAGGGGGGTGGCATTTCAAGTGGCGGAGTGATTCGTGGGGGGCTCAGGAGAGTCCTTGAATGGGAAAAAGAATTGCGCTGTGAAGTTTGTCTTAGTTTTCTGAAAATCCTAAGACAAATGTCTACAAACTGGGTGCCTTCAAGCAACAGAAATGTATTCTTTCTCAGTGTGGGGGACAGAACTCCAAAATCAAGGTGTTGGCAGCATTGGTTCCTTCTGAGGGTTGTGAGGGGAGAATCTGTCCCATGTTTCTCTCTCCCTGTTTCAGTGGCTGCTGGCCATCCTTGGCATTTCTGGGCTTGTAGATGCATCATTCCAATTTCCGCCTGTCTTCAGATGGACTTGTTCTCTACGTTTCTCTTCTCCTCCGTCTGCTATGGGGACATGAGTCATTGGATTTGAGTCTACCCTATTTTGGGATTCTTACATTAATAGCATCTGCAAAGACCCTTTTCTGAATTAAGGCCATTATCCCCAGGTACCAAGGGTTGGGATGCAAGACATATCTTTCGGGGGAACAATTCAACCCATTATAGACCTTGAGCAGTGTAGTGGTGTAGGAAAAGAAAAAAAGTAGCATGGAAATCCATAAAATCATGACCCCTTTTATTTGCCCAGGAAGGATTGCCCCATGACATCTCAACCATCCGTAAGCTATGTGGAAGGTCAGTTTGTCAACAAGTTCACAGATTCTCATGATGGGAATTATGTCCAAGGGTTTTGAGTATGTTCATTATTGGAGTAGAACCAGAATTTTAAAACCTGGGCCAGTTGGTGTTGACAGTATCCCCATGTGAAATGATTCATTAGAGAGGCCAGGAATGTGAGTCTTTTAGGACTATGGAAGAAAAGATTACCTAGGAAGTGCTTAGGAAAACTCGCTTCGAGGTACAGTTGAAAGATTCCAGCAAAGAGTTGGTGGGCTTTTGGACTCTTGAGTTTTTATCTGCCTGGTTTACTTTTCTCTCCTCAACTCATCCTATGGGTCCTTCCCTGTCCTGTTTTTCTAGTTCTTTCTTCTCATTTCTGTGTACATCGGTCATAACAACTGCCTAATTAAGTGCTTAAGGATCCTTAATCCACCTTTCTCCCTTGGCTCAGAGCTTCTTGAGTGTCTCACAAAGTGGCCTGATATTATTTTTTGCTTCTCAGCTCTCAGTGAAAGCATCCCATACCTGGAAGGGGAATCTAACCATGATCGAGTAGACCCCCCATTCACAGCACACATGCAGTAATAAATGCCTGTCATGAAATTATCTCCACTTGGAGGAAATAATGTTGATCTTGAAAATGAAAGTTCTATTGAAGAGTTTCAGGCGGGAGAATATGATGGAGGTGTGAATGAGCAGGACTTGGCGGCTGCCCTGGGTGCGGACAAGTGGGAGCTCAGAGACGCCAACCTCAGAGGTGATGAATTACTTCCATCATCCTGTGGAATTTTCTGACTTCCCAAATCCAATTACCCAACACTGGGCAATCTCACTCTCTCTGTTGGCTTTGTCCCCGAGAATGAGCTGTGCTGGGTGGAGAAGCACATAGCAATGCAGGATGTTCTTGTTCCTACCTTTTCTCTCTCTGAGTTTTGGGTATTTCTTTGTTTCAGCTTGCCCGCTGGCTTCACTCCCTTCTCCTACTGCCTCCACAGTATGGTCCTTTAGGAGAAGATGGTAGACACATCTTGACGATATGTCTCGATGATCGAAGCTTGACGAAATCAGCTTTTTATGTACTCAACCAACACCTAGAGCATGAAGTCCACCCCCTTCCCTTAGTTATTGGACTGGCTCTTAACTTTTGTCCTGGTGCAAGTCAACCATGGTCATGGCCATGAAGCCACGGGGTGGGTGATCTGTGGGTGGGACATCACCACAAAATCTGCAAACTCTGCCCACGGAGGTGGTTGATGCATCTCTAGGCAAGATCCCTCATGAGTAGGGTGAGGCCCTTTTTGAGACCATCAGCTGGGAGTGGAAAAGCCTAAGCCATGCTGTTGACAAGAGTTTATATCTTACCTGCTAGCCAGAGAGAGATGATTTAAAAAAACAAAACAAAACATTGATTTACTTATAGTTTGGAGGTGATTTCTAAACAATGGGGCCACATTCCCTTCTGAGGCTCCAGGGGAGGATCCTTCCTGCCTCTTCTAGCTTCTGGGGGCTTCAGGTGTCCCTGGGCTTATGGCTGCATCCCTCCCATCTCTGCCTCCATCTTCACGTGGCTTCTCCTCTGTGTCTGTGTCTCCTCTTCTGTCTCTTCTAAGAACACTGGTCATTCACTTTAGGGCCACCATGATCCAGGATGGTCTCATCTCAGATCCTTCACTTAAGTACATCTGGAAAGTCCCTGTTCCCATTTAGGGTCACATTCATGCGTTCTAAGGATGGGAGCCTGATATTTGGAGGGCCATTATTTGGCCCACCACACCTGGCCAGAGAAGGTCTCCTTGGGGCAGAACCACTCATTCCTGCCATGCAACACTGGGCAGGCTCCAGAATCTGAGCTCTGTTTCCTCTGTTGCACAGAATCACATGCTACATAAAGGACATCATCCTTAACAACCAGAAAGCTTCACTGGAACTCTCTTTCCTAGAGAGTTCTGAGTGGAAAGGAAGCATTTCTGGGAATAAACACAGTAGAAGGGAAACTTCCATTGCTGTGCACATTTTGTGGATCTAGTCATCTTTCTCGATAGCCAGAAAGCAAGGCATGCGGGGTTGCACTTGATGCCAAGATTTACAGAAGGGAAAGGTTTCCAAAAGGCTACTTTAAAAGGTGAACACTAAATTAGGAAAGATGCCTCCCCCCACCCCCCAACCCAGAGAGTGTCAAAGACTTGGTAAGGAAACTTCCAATGTAATTTGAGGTTTTGAAAGTATTGTAAATAGGAACAAGAAGGTTGGAAATGTATCTGGTCACAATCAGGGAACGATGCAGCCAACTGTCAAGATATGCCATTTTTATGCTTTCCAGTAATTAAAAACAGGTGCTTCTACTGCACAAGTAAAGCCATATGTATACGGTGGGCTGTTTCCAAAAAGGTTGGGTGAGGCAACAGAGCTTCTCTTTCAAAGCAAAGCACAAGTCCATGTGCTTCTGGAAGACAGCAAGTTTCCACACCATGATATTTCGAGATCCCCTTCCCCTAGCTCCAAGCATCTCCTTGAATGAAAGTAGTAGGGATTGTGTAAGTGTCCTTTAACATGGGAAGGTTCCCATAATAACCAATTTCCTGGTTTCTGTATTTATGATACGTTCACATCATGGTGTTTTGCTGACCCTAAAAGGACTGGCCCCTCCCAGGGCTAGCCACTTCCTAGAGACAGCAAACAACACGCAGGGGGAAGATGCCTTTCGAATGCAAACGAATGCCTTTCGAATGCGAACGAATGCAAACGAACCAGAGCCCACGCTCCCCACCGCCTCCTTTATGGGACTCTCATATTCTGGGACACCTGCCCAAATCTCCCCAGGACCAGGTGCCACACAACTGAGACAGCCCCAGTGCCCTGGAACCTGCTGAAACTATTCACAGTGGCCAGTGGTAAGCCTGCTCACCCTTCCTTTCCCACAAAAACCACAATAAAGTTTCTTGTCCATGTTTCCCCCATTCCTTCTGCCTCCTGACCAATCCAGCTGCTGCTTCCCCACATGGCTGTGCATGGCATGGTGTGCCCCCTCCCTTGGGGACTGCCAACTGTCTCTACTCCTCCATCTCTATTGAGATAAAATTGACAAATAAAAGTTGTATATATTTAAGGTGTACATTTGACGTTTTGATATACGTATATATTGTGAAATTGCCACAAGGCAGCTGATGAACAAATATCTATCATCCCCAAGAATTACCAATTTCTTTGTTTCACAGAAAATTTCAAGTATGCAATACAGTTTTGTTCAGTATAATCACACTGCTGTAAATCTCATGTACAAACCACCTTCTTAATGGCAGCCACCTTCGGATTTGCTGCCCATCCTATACCTGAATGATAATAAAGTCTATATTTTAGAACAGTTTCCTGTCCTAAAATTTCTGGTCTGAGTGTTGTGTAGTTGTGTCTGAAGCAGACGTTATTCTGCTTATCACGGCTCCTGTCATTTGCCATCAAGATTCATCTTGGGAGCCATCTGCTCCAAGCAGCGGCAGACATCACTCATCGTCAACCATATGGAGCAACAGAACTCCTTTTGGATATATCAAAAACTTCATATAGCCCCACATGATTGCAATGTACCACAGCGTTCTTAGAATGGGGATGTACAATGTGCCAAAATAGGTACTACTCATTTTGTTGTAATTTGTGATGTATTTGTGTTTTATCTGAAAAAAAAATGTGTGTTCATAGTTGGCACATATTATTTATGAGTATTATCTGTTTATGGGCAGCTCTTGGTGTGGATATGGATCGACAATCCCATGTACTGATACATTACCCTCGGCCCTGTTCACTTCCCCTCCCTATAGATCTACAACCTTCCCACTGAGGACCCTTCCTTTGCATGTTGTGCCCCCCCCCCCCCGACCTCCTCCAACTACACTAGGAATGCTATTGGCTATACCAGGTACAGGTTTTAAAATCTGATAGCCTCAACTCTGAATGTTAGCACTGGAATACTCAGGAAACCCGTCCACGGAGGGCTGGTCTGGAAATCTGCCCTCTGTTACTGAAGGGGGCCATCGGTCCAAAGAGCTCATGAGCACCTTCCTGTGTCTACTAATTACCACCTGGCCTAGGCATTCATTTAGGTCTGTGGCCCCCACCCCCATGCCTTGTACGAAGGTGGGTGTTGAAATGCCTCACCAGCTACAATTCTCAGCTGGGTGCTAAAATGCCTCACCGAGTACATTCATTGAGCAACAACACATGTTTATGAGATGCCAATTAAATGCAGGATGCCGAGGGGCAAGTGAAAGAAATAAGATGTGCCTGGAAGAGTCTGGTCTCCTTGGACAGCGTCACCAAGTATCATGGGCTGAATTATGTCCCCTACAATTCCTATGTTGAAGCCCTACTCCCCAGTGCCTCAGAATGGGACTATATTTGGAGGTGGGGTCTTTAAAGAGAGGATTAAGGTAAAATGAGGTCACTAGGGTAGGCCCTGATCCAATAGGCTTGGTGTTATTACAAGAGGAGTAGATGAGGACACACACGCACAGAGGGATGACCATGTGAGGACACAGGGACAAGACAGTGTCTACACACCAAGGAGAGAGCTCTCACAAGAAACCAGCCTCAGCCCCGCCTGGATCTCAGACTCCCAGCCTCAGCCCCGCCTGGATCCCAGACTCCCAGCTTCCAGGACTGTGAGGAATAAATGTTGTTGAAGCTGCCCCATCTGTGGTAATTTGTTGTGGTAGCTCAAGCAGACTCATACAGAAGTCAAGGACTACAAAACAAGAAGCACCATGTACCCTGGCCAAGCGGAGGCAGAAGGTGTCAGATGTGTGTCCAGGCAGAGGGAATGTCATTTGCACCATGATTAGAAACTTCCATAGTGTGGAAGCCTTAAGCCCTCCCTTCCTTATTTGCAAAAAACGGGGCTTCCAGTAGGAGCCCTAGGGCATGTCCATCCTCTGCTCCTTTGCATTTCTACAGACCCCTCCCGAGAGGGATCCCACAGTTGATTGTAATGTCAAGGATGATACATTCATTGACTGCATGGTGTGTGGTTGGGCCAGGGTCTCTTGTCCCTCTCCCTCTTGTTTGTTTGGCCTCCAGGTGGCCAGCACCCTGAGAGGGACCGCTGGGCTCCAGTCTGGGTCAGGGAGGAAGATGGTCCCTGGTGGTTTTCTGATTCAGAGAGAATTGGCAACAGAAGGGGGCCTCCCTTTGGCTCCAGGTCCCATCCAGGCCAGGCTCCCGTGTAGATCATCACAGTAGCCATCCATAGATCATTCAAACACAAAAAAGCAAAAGCCAGTGGCAGGTTGGGGACGAGGGGGAATGGGGAGTAGTCATTTAATGGGTCCTGAGTTTCAGTTTTGCAAGATGAAAATAATTTTGGAGACGGAGAGTGGGGATGGCTGCACTACCATGTGAATGTACTTAATACCACAGAACTGTACACTTAAAAATGGTTAGGGTGGTAAATTTTGTGTTATGTTATTTTACCACAATTAAAAAAATAATAAAAGGAACAATTAAAAAAAAAAAGTCATCGAAAGATTTGAAATCAGAATGGCCAGAGTAAGGCATTGACGGTGTCTCCAGGGCTGTCTGGAGAAATACCTGCTTTCGCCTTAGGGCTGGTATTGTTTCTTGAATCTACTGAGTATGTGTCCAGATGTCACAGAGCCAAGACAAACCATTGACACATATAGGAAACTGTGTAGAGCAAAGGTATATTATGCAAATTCCCAGTACTGGTTTCCATTGGGCGCCATATCGTAGTGTGTCTTTCCAGGGATGTATTTCACCCAGTTAATGATGAAGCCACTAGAGGACTGAGAGAATAACATGCCTGCTTGTGTTTTCTGGGTAGAAAGGCAGAGCTCATGCATACAGAATGTCTCGAAGGCTGCCTTCATTTTACATGAATTAACAGCCTTTTCCAAAGAATCCCTGCGTAGAAGTGTTGTGCTGTGCGTGGCATGCCTTTTTCTCTTTGACTTTCACTGAGGCACGATGAGGTATGTACGATCATCTCCATTTTATGTACGGCTGAGCTCCTATTCAAACTGAGGAATGTTGTTCAACTGCTCGGAAGAGCTCTGTGGCTGGGCGACAGGGACAATTAAATTGGACTTCGAGTCTAGACAATGAATGAAGGGTACATGTTCTCTGCTGCTTTCCTCAAAGTGTCTATCACCTGAGGGCTGCTTGGTGGCCTTAGGAAATGAGCTTTTGATGCACCTGTAAAGGATAGAGGGCACCCTGTGGGAGGGCAGGGTAGTGTTGGGCAGAGTCTGCCCTGCTGTCCCAGTCCCTACCTCATGAATGCAGGTGTTAGACAGCACAAGCCCCAGGCAGCGGATCGAGCAGGCACACACCTAATGTGCTGCTGTGTGCATGGAATTTCTGGACACTTTCTGGGTTTTCAGCTGCTGCCTCAGATTAAAGGCAGCACTGCTGGATGCATGAGTTTTGAATATAGAACAGGATAAAATAGTCTTACCCGATGCTTTATAGCTCATGTAGTACTGTAGCTGTTTCTACTGGGATTTTTTTCTTCTTGGGTATACCCTCCATGATGCTGAAGATCTGAGCTGGCCATGGGTAGCTTAAGATGGTAATGAGGGGGGTGACAACGATGGCTACCAATAGATTTGGATCCCTTACTACATGTCTGATTCTCACAAACCAGACTTCTGCATCCTTTACTTCATATAACTTTACCTTTCCAATAAGACTGAGCTTGGCCATCTATTTAATTATGCAAATGATACCTTACTCTAGGATGCATGATCTTTCCACTCTGATCTGTTTTTTTTTTCCTAGAATCTGATCACTTTCTCTATTTATTATTATTATGTAATAATATGTAATTATGATGCTTACTGGTCACTATCCACTGCTAGTCATAAGCAAAATGAGGGTGAGGATCTTTGGTTGTTTTGTTCCCAAGCAGCACATAATAGACGCTCAACAAACCCTTAATGACTTGAATCTTCAAGAAACTCCCATAAGGTGGTGAAATTATAGCTCCCATTTACCAGATAAGGAAATAAAAACAATAAAAAGTGGCCACAGTGAAACGTAATGTAAGAACTGGAACCCAAGCCTTCCATTCTCCATGCGCTCTTGACAGTATTTTTCCCTGAAGCTTGTTGAGTATGAATCAGTGGGTATGATTACTTGGGGATGAATGCACTTTTCACGCACACATCAGGGTTACCTACATTCCAGAAGCCCCAACACTACACAGCATTCTCTAGACTCTTAAAACAGGAATGAGTGCCGACGATGACTTAGGGCAGCTCATCGGATGTGCTCCCATGGGATTTGGACACAATGGAGACCACTGCAATGTTTCTCCTGCAACCATGGAGGTGTTCTACTTTCCAGGCCAAAAAAAAAAAAAAAAAAGCCAGTAAGCATTCGAAAAAGTGTTCGACATCTTTAGTCATCAGGGAAACGTAGGTAAAACCCACAATGAGTCACCAGTTCACACTACAGCAGCATGGGTTTGATTAAAAAGACATATAACCACATGTATGGGTGAGGACACAAAGAAATGGGAATCTTCATATGTTGCTGGTACAAAGGTAAAACAATACAGCTACATCGGGGGGGGAAAAAAGTGTGGGAGTTTCTCCAAAAGTTAAGCATCGAATTACCATATGACTTGGCAATTCCACTCCAGGGCATATACCCCAAAGTATTGGAAACTGAAGCTGATAGTTTTCAACCAAAACCTGTACACAGATGTTTATGGCAGGACTAGATATATACTCACAATAACCAAATGGTAGAAATGGTCCAAATGTCCATCAATGGGTGAAGAGATAAACAAATATGCTATATTCACACAACAGAATATTCACATAATGTGGATGAATCTTAAAAATATTATGCTGATTGGTGGGGTGCCTGGCTGGCTCCGTTGGTGGAGGATATAACTCTTGATCTTGGGGTTGTGAGTTTGAGCCCCAAGTTGGGTATAGAGATTACTTAAAAATAAAATCTTAAAAAAATATGTTGGTTGGACATTACACTAATTGAAAAATATTATGCTAATTGGACATGATGCTAACTGAAAATATTATAAATCACATGCTAATGGCTAATCGTGATAAAAATATATATCCCATAGTAAATTTCTTCCACCTTATTCTAGCTCAAATGGACTCAGTCCTAACTTAGTGCTGGCCTGTGCACTTTTTTAATTTCTCTGTAATGTGCAGCCACAAAGGTTCAGGATTTGGACAAAATAATATCCTCAGAAAGTCTCAAACCCTATGACCAAATTTCCCTGTGAAGCCCACATTTAAAGGACATTGAACTAAGTAAATGGGAAAACATCTTACACTGTTATAAGGCTATCGATTTCATTTTTGAAATGTAAACCTATGAGTCATGCTTTATGTCATGTTGCAAATAAAATGACAATTTCCCCCAAAGAAGATGAAATTTATTTATCTAAGGAAACCAAGAGTGGAGATAGACAATTTCAGTAAATTTTAGGGCCCTGTGAAGAGACAGAAGCAGACTACATTTCTGTTCGGAGATATCCAGTTATTTTGTTTCATCGCAGAAATGAAACCCTCTCCTTGGAAACAGTAAGACAGGCAGAAAAGTCCTCAGAGGAACCCAGAGTTGTCAGCATATATAAAACATCTCTGCTGTTCTCCCCAAAAGCAGTTTTGTTCAATGCTTTCCCAAAAGTTTCTCAACGTCTACTGGCAAAATTAGATGCTAGCTGTCTTTAAAGAGAATGTCATATGATTTTCTTGAAAATAGGTAATATTGGGTAACAATGAAAATGTAAACACAAGCAAGAAGCAAGCCTTTATTTGGAGACAGGGATGGCTTCAGGAACTGTCCTTCTAATGACAACAGTGAGCAGAAAGAGAGGTGTGTGTGTTTAAAGCAAACAAAATACCCAGTCACGCGAAACCCAAGCCCCTGAGGATATTAGGTATGTCTGGTGTCTGGTTGGAGAACATTCTTCAGTCCTGACAGCGGAAAACAAAAAAGCGTTACCAGGGCACTGCTCTGTGTTGGGATCAAGGGCAATTTAAGAAAACAGTGGCTATGAGACAAAAGTAAAGGTGAAGCAAAGGTAGATTGGAGCAGCAGGGACCATGAAGTGGGGATGGTCCGAACATCTGGATGCACAGAGCTCTCTTCCGAAAGTTGCAAGATCGGGAACACAAATACCATTTCTCAAGTGTGTGAGAAGTCTGTTGAAATGAGTAAAGAGATCACCACTTTAGACATTTTACTCAATAGAGTGGCTTTGGTTGTTCCTAAGTAGCTTTGTGAACATAACATTTTTGAGTCTCCACACCTGAAAATGCCGGAATTGATGAGTATATGCCAAAGTGAATGTACCATTTTAGAAAACCATTGACCATCACCTGTTGACATCAATGACCTTTCCTTCCTTCTCTGACAGAAAGGGATAGGGGCCAAAGAGGAAAAAGCAAGATGTGTTTTCTTTTTTTTTTTTTTAAGATTTTATTTATTTATTTGATAGAAAGAATGAGAGAGAGCACATGAGAGGGGGGAGGGTCAGAGGGAGAAGCAGACTCCCCGCCGAGCAGGGAGCCTGATGCGGGACTCGATCCCGGGACTCCAGGATCATGACCTGAGCCGAAGGCAGTCGCCTAACCGACTGAGCCACCCAGGCGCCTGCAAGATGTGTTTTCTGAAACACGGATTTGATCCTGTCGTTCCCTTCTTTGAAAACATGTTGGTTACTTATGCTTCAGTAAAAAAAATAAATAAAAATAATAAAATATGGAAGAAAAAAATGTGTCGGTTTCTCTCCATTATCCACAGGACGATTTCAATTTCTTGGTCCAGTATCTAATCTGACACCCCTTCGACCTCTTCCAGTTGAACTCATTGTGGTCCTCGAAATGAATCTTTACTTCATTCAACCCTGTTAGGGCCCTAGACATAGGTATTTTCCACTTTCCCGAGGGGCAACTTCCTCACGTCCACTGGGCTGGTCAATGGCAGAGCTGGGGACGCAAATCTGGGTCTGTGGGTTCCTAACCACACCAGAAGCCTCTCTTCTCCTGGAAATGCCCCACCATGAGTTACTTAAAATACTGCCTTACCCAATGTAACACACACACACAACCTACCTAATGTATATGTTACCAATGGTGGCCATAAGAAATTACCACAAACTGGGGACTTATAATCATAGGAATTACCTTCCCAGCTCTGCAGACCAGAAGACTGAGATCCAGGCGGGGCAGGGCCACTGAGATCCAGGCGGGGAAGGGCGTTCCCTCCAGAGGCTCCAGGGGAGGGTCCTCCCTGTCTCTTCCAGCTTCTGGGAGCTCTAGGCATATTCCCGGGCTTATGGCTCCCATCTCTGCCTCTGTCTTCTGTGGCTTCTCCTCTATGTCTGTCTCTCCTCTTCTGTCTCTTGAAAGGAGACTTGTCCTTGGACACCTTAGGGCCCACCCTAGTACAATGGACTTCATCTCAATCCTTAACTAATTATATCTACGAAGACCCTATTTCAAAATAAGGTCATATTTACTGGTACCAGCAGTTGTAAAATGGACTTATTTTGGGGGGTATACAATTTAAATCATATATACATGACTTATGTATACCTGTGTATATGTACATATTTATGTCTATGTATATATATATACACACAGTAACACATATTTACATGTGTGGATGTGTGTGACTGTTGTAAATGGAATAATAATTAGTTGCAGTGAACATACTTCAACATTTTATAGAAATTTAAGCAAATGCTTGCTAATTTGAGTTTTGCAATTTCATGTTCATATTTTGGAGGAAATAAGGTTTTTTTCAAGTCTGAAGTCCCAAGCAGTCTGCAATGCAGTGCAATATTTCTTTTACCCCAGGGCACACAAAGAAAGTGTGATGGTGAATTTTATGTGTCAAACTGGCTAGGTTGTGCCACCAAGATTTTTTTTAATTTTTATTTTTTGATCTAACCCTAGTCTAGATGTGGCTGTAAAGATGTTTTTTACAGGAGGTTAACATTTAAATCAGTAGACTTTCAGTAAAGCAGATGATTTTCCGTAATGTAGGTGGGCCTCCAGTTGGTGGCCTTGAGAGGAAAAGACTAAGGCCCCCAGGGAAGAAAGAATTCTGCCAGCAGATGGACTTAACTTAAGTCAAATTATAGCATCATTTCTTCCCTGGGTCTCCAGATGGCTGGTCTACCTTGCATATCTTGGATTTGCCAATTTTCACAATCATGAACCAATTCTTTAAAATAAATCTCTCTGTGTCTCTCTCAGTATCTATCTATCCATCTATCATCTATCTATCTATCTTTCCTATTGGTTCTGTTTCTTTGGAGACCCTAACTGATGCAGAAAGTAGTAGTAAGACACACTGGGGTAGGTAGACAAAGCTGCATCCAGCCAGAGACCATGAACTCTGGGATTCTGCCTCACCCCAGCCCAGCCCACTGACCAAGGGCTCAGAGCACCCAAATCCCAATTTCACTAGAGCCCTTGGGAGCCATGGTGGAGCCTTTGTTGAATGTATGGGTTGCAGTTTCCATGGTTCACCACGAATGACAGGAGGTGGTGATTAGTGAGGTCAGTAAGTGAGGTCTGCTTCTCTTGTTCTGCCCTTTAAACCTGCTTAAGAGAAGGCCTTCCCTGCTTCCTTCCCTCCCCTGCTTGGGGGACGGAGTGGGTAAGGGGCAGCAAGGGGATGAGGATAACAGGGAAGCAGAACTGGGAGCAGGGACTCAGCTCACAGATTAGTACAAGGATGTCACAATCTGCTGGATGTGCCCTGGGGCCAGACCGCCTTGTAGTGAAGATCAATGGAGCAAAATCCATCTTCATTGACCTCAAATGAGCTCAGGGCCCTGGGGAGCAACAGTGGCCTGGCCCATTGCCCTGACATTGCTCACCCCCTGCCTCTCATGGGCCTCCAAGCTTCCGGGGAAAATGCATTATCACTTCAAAACTTTAACCTCGCTAATAAATGGGAGAATACAAAGTCCCTATCTTGTGGTCTAGAAATAGGGGAAAAAAAAAAAACAAGTTGGTAAAATCCAAAGGCAAATGCATTTTTCTCTGTGGTAGGACTTCCCTCTGAGTAGAGACTGGAAGCTCTGGGTATCTTGGTAGGATAGGGCACGGTAGTAGGGCTGCTGGGCTGGGAGCAGGGAGCCAGGCATGGCGCCAGTGAGGGGAAGCAGGCTTCCCCCACCCCACAGGAGGGGTGAGACCTCCCTTGAGGCAGATCCCTCAGGCCCGGGGAAGCTCCTGGTTTGGGGACGTTCAGCTTGGAGTCTGCAGTGGTCAGTGCTCCCAGTGGGTCAGAGAGTAAGCATTTCTATCCTATAGCAAGAGGATGGGAATTTGTGTGATGTAGTGCCACACCCACCAAAGTGGGCATCTGCAAACTGTGGTGCCTGGCCTTTTGTAAATAAAGTTTTATTGGCACACAGTCAGGCGCATAGATTGACACATTGTCCACGGCTACTTCCCTGAAAGAGTAGCACTGGTGAGTTGCAACAAAGACTTTCTCGCCTGGAAAACCCCAAATATCTCCTGTCTGGTCCTCTACACAAAGAGGTTGCTAATGTCTGACCTTTATTATCTTTAAAATCCTTCCAAAGTTATCTTTTAAGGTAAACACAAAACCCTTTGCTTCGTAATACGCCATCCGTGCTCTGTGTTTTTAAAGACTAATAAAGAAAAAAAGAAACATTTTAAGTGATAAATCATTGCGTCCAAAAAAAGTCAGGCATTTTTTTGTGTGGTTGTTTTGGGGGAAAATAAAAAAGCTGAAAGCTTCAACTTCACAATATGCTCAGCCCTGACTTACCATGGATGTCATCGAGTGGTGACAGAGCGATGACGCTGGGGTTTGGGACCTGTTGCAATCATGCCTGTGGGAAATGGGCTTGTGTGTTTTATGTGACATGTTGCAGCCAACACAGTGGATGGATGTAAGAGCCAAACAGAAATGGCAAGCAAGACACTCAACCCTGACAGCAGTCTTGAT